>NC_092780.1:59136456-59436456 GCF_047496795.1 Chiloscyllium punctatum | reverse complement strand
CTTTTGGCCTATTTCCTAACCTTACCATTTCTATCCCTCAACATGTCTTTCCTGCACTCTAATCAAGCTCTTGTTAAAAGCCTCCCACCTATCAAGTGTGGATTTATCTTCAAACAGCTGCTCCCAATCAACATTCCCCAGCTCCTGCTAAATTTTGATATGGTCTGCCTTCCCCCAGTGTAGCACTCTTCCTTTTGGACCACTTATGTCTTTGTCCATGAGTATTCTAAAACTAATGGAATTGTGATCACTATTCCCAAAATGAGCAATCGACCACTGGGTGCAGTTATCCACCTGATTGTTGTCCGGATGTCATTAAACGGGCAAGCGAGTGGGCTTCCTGTTCCCAAATAGCAACTATTTGAACCACCATTTCATTTCTATTGCTGCAGTCTTACCCTTGCTGTGTTAGTGTGACATGCAAGATGATTGATCATTAACTACAGTTCATTTTCCATTCTCTCCTGTAGTGCATTTACTGCGAATTGTGATTCTTTCCCATGGAAAGTGTGGTCTCTCTACCTGCACAACACGCTACCTGGTGTCCATGGCAATAGCTGATCTACTGGTCATTATTACTGAGGTCATCATCTATCAAATCAATGATTATTATTTCCCAAAGAATTTCCTCGATATCACTCCTGTGTGCAGTGTAAACACTGGCGTGTCATCGGCAGCCACTGACTGCTCTGTCTGGTTCACTGTCACTTTCTCCTTTGATCGATTTGTGGCCATTTGTTGCCAGAAGCTGAAAACAAAATATTGCACGGGGAAGATTGCGACTGTGGTTCCAGCAACATCATGTATCCTGCTTTGTTTGAAAAACATCCCCTATAACTTTGCACTTTGCATACAAATCTTGGGTGATAATTGACAATGTGCCTTGGTACTGTGTTGTGAAGCCAAGCTATTATACAGATCACAAATGGATGGGGTTTTCTTGGGTTGACACTGTTTTAACTTCATTGCTACCTTTTACTTTGATTTTACTGATCAATGCTCTGACTGTCAGATACATTCTAGTAGCCAGTCGAGTGCGTAAGGGCCTGAGGGGTCAGAGCAAGGGAGAGAGTCATAGAGACACCGAAATGGAGAACAGACGGAAGTTTATGATTTTACTGTTCACAATATCTGGCAGCTTCATCCTTCTCTGGTCAGTATTTGTTTTAGAATTTGTATATTATAACATCACTGGAGCAAATCCAACAGATTACACACCATCAGAATACATTTTCCAACAAGTGGGAGCAATGATGCGGAATCTCAGTTGCTGCACAAACACTTTTATTTATGTGGTGACTCAATCCAAATTCCGAGATCAGCTGAAGAGTATGGTGAAATATCCAGTTACTTCAATTCTTCCATTAGTGAAGAAACATATGAACAGGGACATGGCCAGAGTGGGGTAAACAACCAGGGTGCTCTACTCAGTGATTGACAGCTCTCATGGTCAATCATGAAAGGTTACGCAGTGACTGGTAGCTGATTTAGCCAATCAGAGGACTCTGCCCACGAACTTACTGTAGTGTCAACCAATCACAGAATTCTGTCCCTTGTCTGACAACCATATTCCTGATGAAGGGCTTTTGCCCGAAACCTCAATTTTCCTGCCTCTCGGATGCTGCCTGACCTGCTGTGCTTTTCCAGCACCACTATAAGTTTGGCTCTGATCTCCAGCATCTGCAGTCCCCATTTTCACCTAACAACCAGACTAGCCAATCACAGAGTGACAGAAATAGCCCTAAGCAAGTCAAGGAGCTCTGCTCAGTGACGGTCATCCAGCTCAGGTGGTCAATACTCCCAGACAGACATTTTCTCCAGCATGGCCGCTCTGTCATCAGGAACCTGACTCTCATTCACAGCTGAACTTACTCGGCAATTGTACTTGTCCTCTGACAATTGTAATGTAGACTTGTGTGTATTTTTCTGTGAGTGCGTGTGTCCAATGAGTATCTGTCTCTGACTGTGTGGGGTTATGAGTCCAAGAGTGTGGTGCTGGAAAAGCTCAGCTGGTCAGGCAGCATCCAAGGAGCTGGAAAATCGACATTTTGGACATAAGCCCTTCATCATTCCTGATAACCAGCATCTGCAGTCCTCACTTTCTCCGAGTTGATTATAACCTTACTGTGAAGCCTCTTCCAAGGATGCCTACATTGAAGTTCTCCTCCTCTCTCTACATTCCTGAAGGTCTTATGCTCGAAACGTCGATTCTCCTGCTCCTCAGATGCTGCCTGACCTGCTGTGCTTTTCCAGCACCACACTCTCGACTCTGCTCTCCAGCATCTGCAGTCCTCACTTTCTCCTGTGTGAGGTTATGTGCAAGTTTAGGGTCTGTGAGTCTGTGTGCTCCTGGATTTGTTCCTGTTTGTACAACTGTCTACATTTTTGTGTGAGGCTGTATGTGTGTGCACACGCGCTTGTGTGTTTACCTGCATGCAGGCTAGTTTCTCATTCTGTTGGGAGGTGCCTGAGTGTGCATGTGTGTGTGAGAGATAGTTACAGTCCCAAGCAGAGGGAGAGGAAGCTCTGAGGGAGTGGGTGGGTGAGATATTTTCATCACACTTCAGATAGAGATCAAACTCTGGTGAGTTGTTGAATTCTAAATTGGAACATAGGAACAGCAGTAAGCCATTCGGCCCCTCAAGCCTGTTCCACCAATCAATGAGATCATGACTGATATGTGGCCTATCTCCATGGATCAGCCTTTTGTCATATCCCTAAATACTTTTGTTTAAGAAAAATGTATCTTTTGCAGATTTAAACCTAACAACTGATCCAGCATCCACTGCCAACCGCTTGTAAAAGAGAGTTTAATATCTCTACCACTCCCCCGTGTGTAGAAATGTTTCTAAAAGCTCCCCTGAACGGTCCGACCCTAATTCTCAGACTATGCTCCTAGTTCTAGAATCTCCAACCAGTGAAAATGGTTTCTCTTCATTGACCCTGTCTTTTCATGTTCATATCCTAAAGACTGCAATCAGAGCATCCCTAACTTTCTAACTTCACAGAACAAAATCTGGTCTAATGTGTTTAATTTTTCCTCACGATGTAACCCCGGCATTCGTGTCTGTATGCCTGTGTGTGTTCATGCGCTCGCGTGTTTGTGGTGTGTGTTTAACAGTTTGTGAGATATTTACAGTCTCAGTACATCGCTGTAGGTGGCAAAATGTGCGCGCGCACCCACATATGCAATTATTAATACTACCCTGAATTTGAACATCTTTGACACAATTTGTCTCAATCAGCTACTTTGAGATGAACTGTTGATGAAAAAAACTAACAGTGTTGTCATATCCCTTATAATACTGCTCGAAATTAAGTACATTTGTTTTATAATCTTACATTCAACTGTGTAATAAACCTCAGTGCATTTCTTATAATATTGCACATTCATTTGTAGAATAGATTTACGTTTGTGTCAGAAATTTGCATGAAATCTCGGCTAAACCATGTTCAATTGTATAATACATTTATCTTCATTAGCCTCATTAATGTAAACTTGCGAACTTATACCAATACTTGTGTACAAATATACAAAGATTAGTGTTCATTTTGGTAATCAATTGTGTCATAAACAAAGAGAACTATAAAGACGACGATACGTAATCGCAAACAGGAGGCAGCCATTCGGCTCCTCAAGTCTGCACCACTATTCAAAAGGATCACGGCTAATCCAGGATTCCTCAGGTCCACTTTCCTGCCCTTTCCCGGTAACCCTGATTCCCCGACTGATCAAGAATCTCTCAGCCATAAACATACTCGAGGAATCTGGCCCACAGCTGTCTGGGGCAAGGAGTTCCAAAGACGCTCAAACCTCGGAGAGAAGAAATTCCTCCTCACCTCAGTCTGAAACTGGTGCCCCTGAATTCTCAGACTGTGCTGTCTGACCAGACACTCTCCAATGAGCAGAAACACACTTTTAATATTTACCCTGTCACAATCTGAAAAAGATCTCTATATTTCCATGAGATCACCACTCACCACCGATCTCCAACCAGAGAAAAACCCATTTATCCCAACTCTCTGCTTTCTATAGGTGAATCAGTCCTCTGTCCATGCTGGTCCCCTTCCTGTAATTCCATACATTCTTATCTTATGGATGGATGTTTTATGGGGCACCTTATTGAATGCTTTCTGGAAATTCTGGACATTGACATGTCAAAAAAAGCTTCTCAATTTTATCAGCAAAAGGCAGTTAAGATCCCAGGTTAACTTTGATCTTTTCACTGTAGATGTATAATAATCTGATGCCTTCTTCGCTTTCAATGCCAATCCCTTGGCAATAAATGAGAAAGCAGGAATTCTCCTCC
The DNA here is from genome assembly GCF_047496795.1 of Chiloscyllium punctatum. NCBI lineage: Eukaryota > Metazoa > Chordata > Chondrichthyes > Orectolobiformes > Hemiscylliidae > Chiloscyllium > Chiloscyllium punctatum. Next base: position 59,432,146 of record NC_092780.1, on the reverse strand, counting down.
AGATTGGTGGCTGGATCATCACAGTAACCGTCTGTGATTCGGAGCTGTTTGTCAGAAATGGTGAACACGGGAATAATTGAAGAGGATTGTGATCATAAGAGAATGTATGTTTGAGAGATATACAGAGAGAGGGTTAACGGTAGGGTTCTTAGTAAGGTGGAGGAGCAGAGGGATCTTGGGGTCTATGTCCATAGCTCTTTGAAAGTTGCCATTCAGGTGGATAGAGCTTGTAAGAAGGCCTATGGGGTATTAACGTTCATTAGCAGAGGGATTGAATTCAAGAGTCGTGAAGTGATGTTGCAACTGTCCAGGACCTTGGTTAGACTACATTTAGAGTACTGTGTCCTGTCCTGGTCGCCTCACTTTAGGAAAGATGTGGAAGCTTTGGAGAGGGGGCAGAGAAGAATTACCAGGATGTTGCCTGGAATGGAGAATACGTCGTACGAGGAGAGGTTGAGAGTGCTCGGTCTTTTCTCATTGGAACGGCGAAGGATTAGGGGTGACTTGATAGAGGTTTATAAGATGGTCGGAGGAATAGATAGAGTAGACAGTCAGAGACTTTTTCCCCGGGTACAACAGAGTGTTACAAGGGGACATAAGTTTAAGGTGAAGGGTGGAAGGTATAGGGGATGTCAGGGGTAGGTTCCTTACCCAGAGAGTGGTGGGAGCATGGAATGCGGTGCCTGTGGGAGTGGCAGAGTTTGGAATCATTGGTGACCTTTAAGCAGCAATTGGATAGGTACATGGATGGGTGCTTAAGCTAGGACAAATGTTCGGCAAAACAACGTGGGCCGAAGGGCCTGTTCTGTGCTGTATTGTTCGATGTTCTATGTTCTAGAGAGGGGGAAGGATAGACATGGAGAGGAGCTGACAGACAGGTAGGGAGAGATGGAAAAAGAGATGGAAAGGCAATGAGGTGTGGGATGGAACTCGGAGTCGCCAGGATAGAGTCCAACTGGCGCTTGTCCGCTGGAGCTCCTGTGAGAGAGTTTACTGGTCTGCCCACGCTGCTCGCCAGGCGCCTGGGCTCGACGCTAATGAGTGAAAGCGAGTCAGGAACTGCCTGGGGGTTCTCCTAGTAATTCTTCACGTTTCCATCACTTTCATCTTCATTTCATTTAAAGTGGTCTCTGTCAGTCAGGTCAGCTTTATTTTTGCTTCCATTTCAATGATTGGTCTCTTGCAGTGGGGAGGGTTGGGGCATATACATCATAGGCATTACATTAGTTCAAAGGTATTCAGCTATGAAACAAGATAATGATAGAAACAACCTTGGTCACTGTTCAGGATAACCACAAGAGCGTGGAACGCAATAAAGATTACTTCATCGGGATCATCAGGAACCACCCGCAGGAGATATCAAACAAACCTGGGTCCATGCCCCTGGAGTACAGACAGTTTGACCCACGGGACGCAGGCGAATAGGAGGATGGTGTGCTGTGGGGATGCCCCAATAAAAGTATCATGTTCGGGTGTAACAAATCAGCGAGCAGTGTACAAAAAAGGAAATGGAAACTCAGGTGACTGTTACCAGAGTGTAGCAATCACGGGTGATTGGTGGGGATTCTTCAACAATGGGCATCCCCGATATGGAGGCTTACCAAGAGACCCAGAAAAGAGATTGGAACTCTGGCAGCGATATCCCAGGAAACTCAAAAGGAAAAGTTCATTCTATTAGCGATTGGGAATGGCCTGAAAGCAGCCGCAAAGGCACCCTAACCCTTTTGTCTTGGAGCCTCATCCGGTTTACAAATCAGACTAGTTTAAAACTAATCAGAAAAGTCCTGCATGATAACATCCCAATGAATTTGGTACCTGTGGTCATGAATTTAGCAGGAACCCAACTGCCTGAATGGTGCTCCCCCCACTTGAAACACTATACCTCCCAGTGGCCCACTGATTAATGGGACGAGAGATAGGAACAGATGACAGAAAGACCAAACACGGGACAGAGATACAACATAAAAGGGAAATATTGAATGACTTAGCGACAGCACATGGGGCAGGAGCATCAACCAGTCGTGCCCTTGACTTGGCCGACCAGGACAATAATCACAGAGTCCTGACCCAACAAGGGAAACAAACTTTGGACACTATTAATGAGGAGGATGCCACCGCGGAAATAGTTGGGAATAAAGCTGGCAGCCTTGTTGGGGGATGTGACTATAGAGTGTTTTGATTGGTTGGTCTTCCAACTGCCTGCGTAGTCACCTTTGTAATCATTTTTACGTGTTTTCATCGATTGTGAAGTTTAGTCGAACTTCCACGTGGCCCCACCCGGTAACGACCTGACAGAGGAAACTCAATAACGGAGAGGTGTTTTAATCTGCTCTGAGCAGTTTTATTGGTATGGATTTTATCATTGATTTTATCCAGTGCTAATTTTAGCGATAGTAGGGGATTTTGATCTTTTCTTCCGTTGCCAGAGTATTACTCTTGTCAGGCTGGTGAATACGACACAAGAAGAAACACGAGGTGGCTGGTGACCTTTGGTCATTTAATAGATAGAAAGTGAGGATTGCAGATGCTGGAGATCAGAGCTGAAAAAGTGTTGCTTGAAAAGCGCAGCAGGTCAGGCAGCATCCAAGGAGCAGGGCTCATGCCCGAAACGTCGATTCTCCTGTTCCTTGGATGCTGCCTGACCTGCTGCGCTTTTCCAGAACACATTTTCAGCTCATTTAATAGATAACCTTGTTGGGAGTTTGGCGATTATGGACAACTCCATCGAACCTGGCTGGGTGGGAAACCGGGCAAATAACCGCCCCGCACGGTTGCTATTGGCGGCACCATGCACAAAGTGTATGAGCCAAACAAGGAATATGCCATTCGTTTCTACACGGACGGATGGGACCTTTACCCTTATCCCGACACAGTTGCCCTCAGGCAGGCATGAGGGGACCAAATATAGTGTCGGGACGAGACATAATCGAGTTGAGAGATCTGTAGAGAAGGCCCCTCTCGCATCCTGTCCTCTCGATAGATGGACGATTTTTAACTCGAGTTTTGAAGGGCCCTTTGATTTTAGTTGCAGGAGAGAATTAGAGAGAGAAAGAGAGAATATTGAGTTCAGGGTAATTCCACCAGTTGTCATTGAGAAGGATAAAATAGAAGTAATGATTAAATATCCGACAGGTAATTTTACATGTAAAGTTTGCAATAATATCTATAATACAACAGGACAATGTAGGAAACAAATAAATGTAAAGCGGTAAAATCGGTTTGAATAAAATGTAGTAAATGCGACTGGGAAGGTAGCTATCACTCAGTCGCATGTCACTATCCAAAATGTAATAACAATAGAGAAAATAGAGAAACAGAAAATATGTTTCAATGTGAAGTTTGTCCACTAAAATTTACAACGGCTATAGGTTTGGGGCAGCATGAGAGGCACATGCATCTTGTATTACGAATTACTAAAAGGAACAAAGATAAAAGAGATAACCCTGAAAGGGTACAAAAAAAGAAAAGGAGTTTGGTCCAGCTCCAAAATAGAGATATTAAAAACATTGGAACAAGAATTTAGTGGCTGTAAAAATATCAATAAACTAATCGCTGAGGGATTAAAAACAAAAACGTCGAAACAGATTTCGCACAAAAGAAGATTATTAATTGAACAAAAAAAGTGATAAAACAGGGGATAATACATGCAACAAGGAAATAGTCCCCAATAATGATAATGAGAATGAAGAGCATAGTGAGAATAATATAGATGTTCGAACGGAGGAAAGAATAATAGATGGGAATAAGTACCAAAGAAATATTAGGGTCAAGAGGAGTACAGAATTGACTAATAAAGCATTAATGGAATTACTAGACATTATTGAGGACAAAATAAGTAAAAACAAGTGAATAACGATAGAATTATGAATGAGATAATTAGTAAATTATGTAATAAAAAGGATAGTAAAAAAGTAGATAAGGAAAAAGTTGAAAATAAAAATGGAACCACTCGACAAAGTTATAGGACAACACCTGACAATGCTAGGAAGCGATAGAGCAAGAAAAAAGGACAATTTAAAGAAATACAGACACTATATAAATATAAAAAACAATATCTAACTAGACCGTTAATGGAAGCTCCAACTAAATGTGTATGTCCACTAAGTAAGGATGAATGGGAAGAATATTTTATTAATAGACAATCAATTCCCAATGAAAAGAGTAATCTAACAGGTTTAGCCAAATATAGATAATACCTTGAATGACATGTTGACTGGCCCTATTTTGGTGGAAGATCTCAATCAGGCCGTTAAGGCGATGAATATTGAAACCACAGCGGTGCCGGTTCTGATGTTGGTCAAGGACATAATTGGAATATTTAATAAAGACAACAGAGTAATCCTGAGAATCTTTTCTAATTGGTTAAAAACAGGTAATATCCCTGTTTCCCTGAAGTAGAACTGTATTAATTCCACAAATTAATGAAGATGGATTAAAAGATATAAACAACTGGAGACCAATAACGATAGGCCCGATTTTATTAAGACTTTTTACAAAGATTATTGCAAAGAGATTAAGTAAGGTAATCAATTTAAATAAATGTCAAAAAGGGTTCCTCACTGGAGTTGCTGGCTGCGAGGCAAACATTAAACTCCACAGTAATGTTATCAATGGAGCCAAGAAACAGAGAAGAGAATTAGCAATAATATTTGTCGGCTTGAGGAAAGCCTTCAACACAATGGGACATTAATTAATAATTAGTGCGCTTAAAAGATTACAGCTTCCCCCCAGATTTTATTAAATTAATTATAAATTTGTGTAATAATAATTTTACAGTAATTGAGCGTTCTAATTGTGAGACTAATTTGATAAAGATTTTAAAAGAGGTAAAACTGGGTGACTCTGTCACCTATACTTTGTAACATTGTAATGGACCGCCCCCCGTCCCCATCAGGACACGCAGAGAGAGTAAAAAAGGAATGTTTTTAGACCCTGAAGGAGAAACAGTCACAACTGTGCGTTCCTTCCTTTTGCAGATGATACAGCCCGAGTTAGCCAATCATATGAAGGGATAGTACACAATTTAAAACTAGTAGAAACATTCTGTGATAACACTGGGTTGGAAGTCAACGTGAAAAAGACAAACGGATTTCACTTTATTTAAAGAACAAGACGTTTATTAATAACTGTAGGGTAAAATGGACATTTAATGAGATAGAAATACAGTATATAGAGCCAGGTAATACTGATAAATATTTGGGGGCAAAAATTGACCCGCAGATCGGGATAAGCCAATCTCACTGGAAGAATCAGGTAGGTAATTGGATAGTAAATCTTAAAAAGTCCTTTTTAAAGCCAGTGCAAAAATTCGATTTGCTAAAATCTTATTTTATCCCTAGATTGTCTTATTTTATCAGAGGCATCTCAAAGTAAACTGGATAATTTGATTAAAGATACGGTTAAAGAAATTTTTCATCTCCCTCAATCCATCGCAGACGGGATATTATATGCCAGGAATCACGATGGCGTCCTTAGATTGAAAAAATTAACCATGTTTATTCCAATTGCCATCTTGAGCAAGCTTGAATCGTTATACGGATCCTCAGATGAAGTTCTTCGTACCTCGTTTTCATTTGAGGAGACAAGTATAATATCGAAAATGCAGAAACTAAGTAAATTAAATTCATTGAAGGAAATTTGGAATCCATATATAGACGGGCAATTGGACGAAAGAACGAATATTATTGATAATGAGAACATCAACGGTATTGAAGAATATAGTAGCAAAATCTTTACTAATTGGAGAGATTTGGAAGGACAGAAATGGATGGCCTTGCCCTGTCAGGGGGCAGGCATCATTTATTTTAAAAATGATAATATTTCTAATAATTGGTTGAAAGGGATCCAACATATGAAGGTGTCAAAAGTAATTAACTCAATTTTTTAAAGAACAAATTTATATCCAACAAGGGCACCATTAGCATATGGAAGGCCGTTTAAGATTAAAAATTGTCGGAGATGCAATGAAACATCAGAAACAATCGCACACATATCGGGTTGGTGCGCATATGTGAAGAACATACAGATTAAGAGACATAATAGAATCGCTGAGGAATGAACTAAGTTTATTAAGACAAGAGGATGGACTACTTACATAGAACCACGAATTAAAGATAAAATGGGGAAACTTTGGATTCCGGACTTAATATTTAAAAAAAGAGAATCGTACTATAGTAGTGGATGTGACAATCTGAATGGACAACCAAATTTACTCACTTGAGCAAGCCTGGGAGGAAAAGGTGAATAAATATAAACATCTTGAGAGAGAAATTATGGCTCTCATTAAAGGAACACTTGTATCCTTCTACGGATTCGTGATGGGATCCCGAGGGAAATGGTTTATGAAAAACAACGACGTAATGAAAGACCTCGTGATCGAAAAATATAAGACCTTTGCACGGAACACCACGAATCTGGTTTTATTCTTGACTCTCGAGCTGCTAAGGATTTTTATGGATCTCTGAGAACTCTATCAATCTCTCTATTGGACATAATTTAATAAGGTTTTAAAATTTTACTTAATTTTAAAATAATTTTAGATAAGATTTTATGGTTAATTTTAGTTAATATTTTAACTAGTTAAACTGTATTTAGCAATAAAGTTATGTATTTTCAATCACATTAAAAGGTGTTGGGTAATATGGGTGAATAAAATTAATTTACACTTTCAACACAACAGATGATAAGTGTGTATCTAACATAACGGTTGAATAACCCCAGCTCAATCCTCGCTTTATTGTAATTCTGTTTCACAAAGTTTTATCACATTCCCTTAAATATCATCTGGTTATGGCTAGCTAGATAGGGGTATTACAACGTCGACAAGCGACAGAAAAACTTGTAAAGGACACGATCCATTCACATGGTGAATGTGAAAATAGCTGGGCTGGAAGGACATTCCAAAATTATAAACCAGATGATGAGGGAAATTGGAAGATGACAGCATGTAACAGAACCGGACCCTGTGCACCATACATGGACAGTGGGTGATAGACCGTGACAGGGTCCATCCTGGAGCAGCAATGAACAGATTGAATAATTATTTAAGGGAAAGAAACACTCCAAATGATCAGACTGCCACCTGAGGCAACTGACCAGTGTCTGGCTCAACAGAGACTGTAAAGGGACTCCTGGGAAAGCATTAGGGATGGTGTTAGGATTCCCAATAATGACACAGGACAGAATTAGACTTAAGGTGTCTGAGGCAGTAAACACAGGCATGATTCATGAGGATCTATGGATAGGAGATGACAACATCCTACACAGTACGCAGTAGAGAAGAACAGGAGGTTCATAGGCACCACTTTGGACAAATATCACCAAACTAATCCTGTGATAACAGGCCTGTACCAAAATTTATTCAAACTCTCACACCAAATGTGTGGCTTCAAGACAAACATCAGCCTGAATTGCCCCAGAAAGGTTTGCAATCTGGACACAACATAACCCAATGGGGGAGGGGGGTGGGAGCCTTCAGGGGAGGGGGGGATACTGCCACAACCTCCCCTAGCCCTTATCAGTATGGGACAGCCCAATGCAATGTCAGCACCACCACCACCACGTTCTGTATTAGGCCCCACATCCCTGCCAGGATAAGCCAAACTCAGCTGACAAATAGACACAAAAGGGACAGGGTGGAATTCCATGGGAGTGAGAAACTCCAGCAAACGGTGGAGGAATACCCAGTGATGTATAATCCCGGTCTCCTGCCCTTGCCAGAGGAGTCACAGCAGATTCAAGCCCGGTTGGAGACAGCCCATAGAACCATCACCAAGTCGATACAGCAGGCCCATGATACCAAAGAACAGGTAAAGGAGACTCGAGTAATGACTTGGTGGGAGGATTTCTGGGACTGGGGCTCCAACATACAAATCCATCCCTGTGTCTGCCTTCCTGACAGTGATAACCGTGTGTGTTACTGACTCTGGTGAGCCCAGTGTACATCACCTGTCCTCACTGTTACATTTCCCCAGTGGAAGAACAAACTGTCAAACTGAATTTGGCGACCTCCGTCCACTTCCAGTCTCCCCCAGCCTATTGAAACCTTGTCGATATTTGATTAAACCCAATTAAATCAGTCTTCATTACCATTGTGCATACAATGTTCTGTAATATTTGTTTTCTGAGCGAATTTTGAGATTTAAAACATTTGCTTGATATTCCCATTTTCCATTCTCCAATGTATAAAGTATTCCCTGGTTTTATAACGTTTCTTCACTTTCAAGTTTCCAGTTCTGAAACTTTTTGTTAGAAATTGGTTTGATTTTAGAACTTGTTTGGCTTTGCCATTTCATTTGTTGTTTAATCAGGCGAGTGAATCTTAGCCATCCGTGTGCATGAATACGGTTTGAGTTTCTTTTATTATTAATGACTTTATGAATTTATAACGTGTGGCCATTGTAGTTTCCTCTTGTTTTGTATTTGCTCATGTTTCCGATACCTTATTTATTCCAGTTTCTGATATGAGTTCCATGTACCTTTCTCATGCCATCTGTAACACTCCAGTTGGTTATGTATATATTGTGCTTTACTTGAGTCTGAATGGTTGTCGACCCACCGGACAGAGATTGGTCTTCTATTTTTGGTATGAACTTTCATTCAGGATCAAGAGGAGTGTCTGTGGCAGGAGAGGTTCCCAAAATAATTGATTTCTGATGAATTTCGACAAAGTGGCCAAAAACTAAAGCATGCTGGGAAAGCAAAGGCAGCTTGACTAACATGATGCCAATAAACATCACACAGAATCCAGACAGGCTGCAGCTGCCCACTGACATTTTCCAAACACCCCTGACAGCAGCAGACACTGTAATACACACCTGAAGTTAGACTTGAATGGGACATTGGAATGTTTCCCTCAGGACAGCCAGAAACATAGTCATTCGTCACACATGGAGGGCCGTAATGCCTGGATTGGGAGGAGGCTGCATGCACCCAGTACCTACTGTAACAACACCTCATGGCCACCCTGTCATCACCATGCCAACCCTTGTTTGGGTCTGATTGATCAGAGTAATGGAACCTGATCAATCCATTGGAAGATACTGAAGACCATTTGAAAAGGGTACAAAGGGTTAAGGATAAGAATCGCCAGAAAACCCTGCTCAGGGCCGTAACTAGAAAATAATCAATGATAGATAAGACCTCCCACCCACCTCCGCTCCACCCACCACCACCGCCACCCCCACGAAACCCCGGGAGAAAACCAGCCGACACCACCACGTGGAGCCAAGCCAAGTTCTAGTGTGGTGGGATACGATCATACAAAGTTAAGTTCAAGCAGAAGATCATTTGTAGTGTTTATTATTAGTTTATACTATCCTTTATTGTTCCAACATTAATTGGGTCCAATAAACAAGCATTATCGTGCATCAATATTTCGCCCAAATCAAGTTTTTTTTTGCTGGCTATATGAATTTAAACAGTGACAGGCACAACAGAGGTCATTTGGGAGTAAAGAAAACTCAAACCAAAATACTAAAGTATTTTTACTGGCTGGGGCACTATAACGAGATGGGTGAATTTTGCCAGACCTAGTCCCACCTGTCAGGGAATTGGAAAATCTCAGGCAGTGATAAGACCAGCAGATTGAATAACCACTCTCACATTTGTGGAACCTTTTACAAGAGGCGTCACTGATTGTGTAGGAACCCACCCAAGTCAAAGTGGGAGTCAGTATTAGTTGGCCATAATGAATGTGTTCACCAGATTTCCAGAAACCACTCCATTACACTGCAGCATGGGAAAAAGGATTGGAGAAGAGTTACTCAATTTCTTTTTGTAATCTAACACTAGATATGGAGTACAAACAGAAACATAGGTGGCTCAAGGGTCACATTTTATATCAAAATTATTCAATTTCTGGATAACTGAGGAACGAACCGTTCAAATCGACTGCATCCCATTCAGAATCACAGGGAGCAATAGAACAGTGGCATCAAACTTTAAAGACCATGTTGACAGCTTATAGTCAAGACTATCCAGAGGATTATAGAAAGGAATTTCATACAGACTTTGTTATAATTGGGGATACATGTAATGAATCCATCCAACGGAAACCATTGGAATTAGTTTTTGGGTGGAGATGAGGGCACCACTGAAATTCATTCAGGAACAATATGAGAGCTAGCATTCAGAGACCACATATTTGGACTGTGTGTCAAACATTAAGGAAAGATTAAACAAGAAGCAGACAAGAAATTATAAAAATCCTTATTTTGCAGGTGGAGGTGATGTGTTTGTGTTCCTGCCAGTGGGAGGTGAACCTTTAAAGACAAGGTTTAGTGTTCTTTATCAAATCCAAGAGGAGATTGAGCGAGGTAAATGATTTAAGAATGCCAGATTGAAAGAACCCTGTACCATGTGAATATACTCAAAAAGGTATTTTGACAGGAAAGGTAAATAAAGAGAATGTGATGCTGCTCCCAACACAGTGACGAGCCAAGTTCAGAGACTGACTTGGACATTTCTCATCATTAAATTGGACAATGAGGAAGTTCTCAATAATGGGGTTAAATCAAGTTACCTTCCAGTGGAAACCTAAATGGCCTGAAAGTTAGTAAAACCACATGGGAATAAATTGGGACATAATCTAATTACGCCTGATATGGATACAGGAAATACTGTTCCAAAGAATTCACAGCTTTCGACTTAACCCTCTGAAGACTGAAAAGCTATTTGAACACATGCTCAAAGACAATATAATCAAAATGAGTTTTAGTGAATGGAGCTTACTCATAGTAATGGCGTGAAAACCAAATGGTACCCAATGATTATGTATGGACTATCACAAACTCAATGCAGTTACAAAATCTGATTCGTATCCTATTCTACATTTGGAAGACTGAAATTCAGTGTCTCACCTTCTCAAGACACATTTGGAATTAGAGGATAATCACAGGTACCTTTATCTGAAAGTGGGGACATAATATCAGTTTTTGTGACACCAAATGGACTGTGCCAATTTAGCCATGCCATTTCTTATGAAAAATGTGGCAGCCCCATGTCAAAGACTAATCATTTTGAAACTACCACTAACTTACCTAGTAACATATGGAAGAAAACATTCGAAGCATCGATCAGAATTATTGTATTGCCTTCGGACAGCAGGCTTGGTGAGAAACCCAGCGAAGAGTGAATTCACAAAAGCACAAGTCACATTCCTGGGCCAGGTGATCGAACACACACACACACACACACACACACACACACACACACACACACACACACACACACACACACACACACACACACACCCATGGGATGTGAAAACAAAAGGGTTTCTAGGGAGTTTGCCATTCTAAAGAGAGAAGTACCACGATTCCTGCGACTGCCTGATTTTCATCAGAAATTCGTACGGAATTTTAGCAATGTGGCTGCTTCATTGACGGACTTGAAGTGCATCAACTTTCAGTGGATGAAGACAGTCAGAAGGTATTTGACGGGTAGAGGGGATGGGGTGGCCATGTTGCTAAGGGATGATATTCAGTACCTTGCGCGGGGGGGGCTTAGAATCAGGATGTTTAGAGTCAGTGTGGATAGAGCTGAGAAATTCTAAGGGTAAAAAGACCCTCTTGGGAGTTATCTACAGGCCCCCAAACAGTAGTCTGGATGTCAGATATAAGTTGAATCAGGAGCTGAAATTGGCCTGTCACACAGATGTTACTACAGTTGTTATGGGGGATTTCAACATGCAGGCAGACTGGGAGAATCAGGATGGTATTGAACCTCAAGAAAGAGACTTTGTGGAGTGTCTCCGAGATGGATTCTTAGAACAGCTGGTGCTGGAGCCTACCAGGGAGAAGGCAATTCTGGATCTGGTATTGTGCAACGAACCAGAATTGATCATGGACCTCAAAGTGAAGGAGCCATTGGGAAGTAGTGACCATAATACAGTAAGCTTCAATCTGCAATTTGACAGGGACAGGGTACAATCGGAAGTGACAAATATTTCTGTTGAATAAAGGGAACTATGGAGCTATGAGGGAGGAGCTGGCCAAAGTTCAATGGTGCAATACCTTAGCAGGGATGACAGTGGAGGAACAATGGCAGATATTTCTGTGTATAATGCAGAAGATACAGGATCAGTTCATTCCAAAAAGGAAGAAAGATCCTAGGAGGAGGCATGGGTGGCCGTGGCTGACTCGGGAAGTTAAGAAACATGTAAAGTTAAAAGAGAAAAAGTATAACATAGCAAAGATAAGTGGGAAAATGGAGGATTGGGAAGCTTTTAAAGAACTACAAGAGGATTACTAAGAAGGGAATATGCAGAGAGAAAAAGAGGTACGAAGGTAAACTGGCCAAAAATATAAAGGAGGATAGTAAAAGCTTTTTTAGGTAATTGAAAGGCAAAAAAATTGTTAAGACTAAAATTGGCCCCTTGAAAATAGAAACAGGGGAATATATTACGGGGAAAAAAGAAATGGCAGAAGAATTGAATTGGTACTTCAGATCTGTGTTCACTGGGGAAGACACAAGCAATCTCCCTGAGGTAACAGTGGCTGAAGGACCTGAACTGAAGGAAATTTATATTTGCCAGGAATTGGTGTTGGTGAGACAGTTAGATCTGAAGGCTGATAAGTCCCTGGGGCTTGATGGTCTACATCCCAGGGTACTGAAGGAGGTGGCTTGAGAAATCATGGATGCGTTGGTGATTATTTTCCATAGTTCAATAGATTCGGGATCAGTTCCTGCGGATTGGAGGGTGGCTAATGTTGCACCACTTTTTAAGAAAGGTGGGAGAGAGAAAGCAGGAAGTCATAGACCAGATGGTCTGACCTCAGTGGTGGGAAAGATGCTGGAGTCTATTATAAAGGATGAAATTAAGACACATCTGGATAGTAGTAACAGGATAGGTCAGAGTCAGCATGGATTTATGAAGGGGAAATCATGCTTGACTAAGGTTCTGGAATTTTTTGAGGATGTAACTTTGAAGATGGACGAGGGAGATCCAGTAGATGTAGTGTACCTGGACTTTCAGAAAGCTTTTGATAAAGTCCCACATAGGAGGTTAGTGAGCAAAATTAGGGCGCTTGGTATTGGGGGCAAAGTACTAACTTGGACTGAAAGTTGGTTGGCTGACAGGAAACAAACTGTAGTGATAAACGGCTCTCTTTCGGAATGGCAGGCAGTGGCCAGTGGGGTACCGCAGGGATCAGTGCTGGGACCGGAGCTTTTTACGATATATGTTAATGATATAGAAGATGGTATTAGTAATAACATTAGCAAATTTGCTAATGATGCTAAGCTGGGTGGCAGGGTGAAATGTGAGGAGGATGTTAAGAGATTACAGGGTGACCTGGACAGGTGAGGTGAGTGGTCAGATGCATGGCAGATGCAGTTTAATGTGGATAAGTGTATGATTGTCCACGTTGGTGGTAAGAACAGGAAGGCAGATTACTACCTAAATGGAATCATTTAAGGAAAGGGGCAGTACAAAGAGATCTGGATGTTCTTGCACACCAGTCAATGAAGGTAAGCATGCAGGTACAGCAGGTCGTGAAGAAGGCTAATAGCATGCTGGCCTTCATAACAAGGGGGATTGAGTATAGAAGCAAAGAGGTTCTTCTGCAGCTGTACAACGCCCTAGTGAGACCACACGTGTGGAGTATTGTGCACAGTTCTGGTCTCCAAATTTGAGGAATGACATTCTGGCTATTGAAGGAGTGCAGCATAGGTTCACGAGGACAATTCCTGGAATGGCGGGACTACCTTACGCTGACAGACTGGAGCGACTGGGCTTGTATACCATTGAGTTTAGAAGACTGAGAGGTGATCTGATTGAGACGTATAAGATTATTAAAGGATTGGACACTCTGGAATCAGGAAACATGTTTCCACTGATGGGTGAGTGACGAACCAGAATACACAGCTTAAAAATACGGGGTAGACCATTTAGGACAGAGATGAGGAGAAACTTCTTCACCCAGAGAGTGATGGCTGTGTGGAATGCTCTCTCCCAGAGGACAGTGGAGGCCCTGTCTCTGAATTCATTTAAGAAAGAGTTGGATAGAGCTCTCAAGGATAGTGGAATGAAGGGTTATGGAGATAAGGCAGGAACAGGATACTGATTAGGGATGATCAGCCATGATCATATTGAATGGTGGTGCAGGCTAGAAGGGCAGAATGGCCTACTCCTGCACCTGGAGTTCCGGATAGGCCACTCCCTCCGTAACTCCCTTATTAGGTCCACACCCCCCACCAACCCAAGCTACACTCCCGACACCTTCCCCTGCAACCGCAAGAAATGCAAAACTTGCACCCACAACCGCCCCCCCTCACTTCCCTCCAAGGCCGCAAGGGATCCTTCCATATCCGTCACAAATTCACCTGCACCTCCACACACATCATTTACTGCATCTGCTGCACCCAATGTGGCTTCCTCGACATTGGGGAGACAGGCCGCCTTCTTGCAGGACGTTTCAGAGAACACCTCTGGGACACCCGCACCAACCAACCCAACCACCCTGTGGCTGAACACTTTAAGTCCCCCTCCCAGTCCGCCAATGACATGCAGGTCCTTGGCCTCCTCCATCGCCAGACCATAGCAACACGACGCCTGGAGGAAAAGTGCCTCACCTTCCGCCTAGGAACCCTCCAACCACAAGGGATGTATGCAGATTTCTCCAGCTTCCTCATTTTCCCTCCCCCCACCTTATCTCAGTCCCAACCCTTGGACTCAACACCACCTTCTTGACCTGCAATCTTCTTTCCGACCTCTCCTCCCCCACCCCCTCTCTGGCCTATCACACTCATCTTAACCTCCTTCCACCTATCACATTCCCAATGCCCATTCCCCAAGTTCCTCCTCCCTACCTTTTATCTTAGCCTGCTTGGCACACCTTCCTCATTCCTGAAGCAGAGCTTATCCCCGAAACATCAATTCTCCTGTTCCTTGGATGCTGCCTGGCCTGCTGCACATTTCTAGCAACACATCTTTCAAACATGCATTCCATCAATACTCACTGATTAAACACAATCTGTTTCTGTTTTTGATTTGCATAGATATCATAATCGGTAAAGAAAGTTATTTCATGAACATTTCACTTCAACAGTCTCGAATTATGTCCGTACAGATTCAGCCATGTTCATTTTCCATCTCCTGTCCACTCAAATGAATTCTCACAGAGTCGAACATTGATCCTCAGCCGTACACAGGACGGAACAGAAATGAATGATCAAATCCACTAATCTGACAAGGGAGGAAGAAAACATCAATGAAAGGAAAGACCACCCATTGGTGCTTTCTATATTTATAAAGAAACGCTCTTTCATCACCGCAAATGTGTTCAGATGAAACTGGGTGAAAGACCAAGTAGTGAAGATTATAAAAGGGTGAAACAATGTTGGGTATATGTACCATCAAGTCTCTAAGCAGCATTGCATTGAGTGAGGCCTCTGGTCACTAATTTCACGAATGTTCATTCTCTGGATAGTCTCCAGCGTGTGACTCAGCTCGGGCCATGAATTCTGGCAACACGGCAACTTTGAGCCAAATGTGGAACTTCATTCAAGGCTTTCGAGGTTTTATTAAAGTTTTACAAAGCCCAATGCCTGAATCACTGAGGAGCATTACCGACCACAGAGTTAGTGTTCTGTCAAATCAAAGTCTGGTTTCATGATGTCTCTGAAATGCATGCTGTCCATCAAAGAATTACTAGATAATTGAATACAATAAAATAAAAACTGCAGATCGGGGGAGTCTGAATAGTAGAATAAAGGGAGACACAGCAGGTCTGGCAGCATCCTGAACAGGAACTGTATTAATGTTTCAGAGACAGTGATTCTGCATGGAGTATCTCATGGCCAACTCAGCAGATAGCTCATCATTATGCTGTAGTGCAGCACAAAGATTTTCCTGTTCACCATATTGAGAAATGAAAAGTATTTTTTACTTAATGACGTCAGTCCAAAGCTACGTGCAGTCTAAACAACTGCTGTGCTTTGATCTTCTTGGAATAAATATCTAAATCTATGTTTACATACCTTTCCTATTGATTATCTAATTGAATAATTTTGCCTCAGTCAGAGCTCAGTAACTCTTATGATTAAGTCACTTCTACAAAGTCAGAATTCAGAACAGTTTTACAGAGCTATTTAACGCAGCACAAGAATGAGATGTGAAGGATAGCATTTCAGGTATAAGTGTTTTCTGCTGTAGCCCGATATACCTGAAGGATTTTAATGCCTGGGATCTGACAACAACATGCCTACCGATTTTCTCAGGAAAGAAATTTCAAACAAGAAGAAGATCAGTTTCAGGATGTACAACGTTAAAAATCACACAACACCAGGTTATATCCAACAGGTTTAATTGGAAGCACACTAGCTTTCGGAGCGTCGCTCCTTCATCAGGTGGTTGTCATGATGAAGGAGCGATGCTCCGAAAGCTAGTGCTTCCAATTAAACCTGTTGGACTATAACCTGGTGTTGTGTTTTTTTTAACTTTGTACACCCCAGTCCAACACCGGCATCTCCAAATCAGTTTCAGGATGGACGGTGACATGAGAGAAACACAGTCTGTAGATAAAGTTCACGTCTTGTGCTTGAGCTGAAAAGAAATATCAAAATGATTCAAGAAACAATCAAAACACAAACAATGTAGGAAAGGTACAATACAGTCAGTTTGTGATTTGTGTTTTGGAGGACTCTATTGTGATGATTGAAAAAGGCTGAGTTTCAGAAACATGGGCAAATTGTCCCATTTGGGGACCTGCCATATTTAATGACTATCAGGTCCGATGTACCCGGGTGGAATATATGAATGTAACATCAGGGTATTTGGAATGAAACATCTCCAATTAACCAATTAGGTCATCGAAGTATATTCCAGCCCTCTTATACAGTTAGATACGTTGGTTGTCAGCCAAACCTAGATCAAAATTCAGATATTAATTGTTCATTACTCTTGTACTTTCTGTCTTTTGATATGTTTTTGTTCATTTTCAAAAATGCACTTTTACAATCATTGCATGCCCAGACATATGTTCCATAGGAGATTTTCTTGACCGACGATCAATTACTTTCCAAATGGAAGATGGAATCATAGAATCCCTGCAGTCTGGAAACAGGCCATTCGGCCCAACACATCCACACCAGCTCTCTGAAGACTATCCGAATTAGGACCATTCCCTACCATTCTACTCTCCATTTACCCCTGACCAATTCACCTAACCTGCACATCTTTGGATTGTGGCAGGAATCCGGACCACCTGGAGGAAACACACACACACACAGGGAGAATGTACAAACTCCACACAGACACTATCCCGAGGCTGGAATCGATCCCAACTCCCTGGTGCTGTGAGGCACCAGGTGCTAAATACTGAGCCACTGTGCCTCCCAAGGCAGACTCTTGACTAACTATGGCAATGCAGTATAGAATGGACAGGCCATTCTGACACATATTGTTTCTTGCTGGAGTGTGGTTATCTGTCCATTTGATGCCAAGGAAACCCATCAACTCATAAACAACATCCTTCCCAGCATGCAATTCATTCAGGAAGACGAGAGCAACAACGCGGGTGGCCTGCTGGGTTGCTGGGGGTCTGCATTGGATGCACTGTTTTGTATGTAATTGGACTCTCTTGGATTATTACCGCTTTGTAATGATTGAAATGGGGATTTGAGGTTTGTCCTCGTTTCTTTAAACTGGTTGAACGGTCGGGTTTGAGGTCTGACTTTGCTGCTCCTCTCCCTTGTAAATTTGCTGTTTTTTTGGATACAGTGGTTAGTGTTGATTGTGTTGTAAACTGTATTGCTTAATGAAATAAAAAATATAACCAGGAAAAATAAGACAGCAACAACTGTTTCCCCTTCCTGGAGATTATGCTGGAACGCAAGGCCAGTATGGAGCTCCAGACCAATGTATACTGGAAGGACAACCACACAGAGCAAGTATTCAACTACAACAGCAACTGTCCCAACACCCACAAACAGAGCTGTATCAGATCATTGTTTAAGTGAGTCATAACACACTGCAGCACCCTGGAACTGTGCAAAGCAGAAGAAGAACACCCACACAATGTCTTCAGAAAAAAGGTGCACCCAAAAAGAACACCAACATGACAGACCAGAACAGGAAGGTACAACACATCTGGACCCATTGCCTACATTGCCATACATTAATGACCCATCAGAAATGACCACAAGACCACTCCGATCTCTGGGTGTCATGGTGGCCCAGCAGCTACTGACAATGAGAAAGGATCCCATACCCACAAACAACAGGACCAGCATTCGAGACAAAATACTACATAAAGACTGTCAAAAGCACTACACAGGGCAAACATGAAGAAAATTAACCACCAGGGTACACGAACATCAACCAGCCACCAAGAGGCATGACCAGTTATCACTTGGACATACACACAGGCAATGAAGGACCCCAATTCGACATCAGATATACATGTATTTGAAAAGAGAGGGTTTGATGAGGAGTCGGCAGCATGGCTTTGTGGGTGGGTGATCAAGCCTCACAAATTTGTTTGAGTTCTTTGATGAAGTGACCTGGAAAGTTGACGAGGGTAGGGCAGTAGAAGTAATCTATATGGATCTCAGTAAGGCGTTTGATAAGGTTCCACATGGTAGGCTGCTCTGGAATGTTAGATTGCATGGAATCCAGGGGTCGTTGGCAAATTGGATACACAATTGGTTTGATAGTAGGAAGCAGAGGGTAATAGTGGAAGGATGTTTGTCAGACTGGAGGCCTGTGACTAGTGGAGTGTCTCAGGGTTCAGTGCTGGGCCCATTACTGTTTGTTATCTCCATTAATACTTTGAATGAGAATGTACTAGATATGATTAGTAAGTTTGCAGATGATAATATAATATCGTCGACCATGAGGAAGGTTATCAGAAATTGCAGAAGGTTTTTGATCAGCTGGAGAAGTGGCCTGAGAAATGGCAAATGAAGTTCAATATAGATAAGTGTGAGGACTTGCATTTTGGAGAATAAAATCAAAGCAGGATTTTCATGGTGAATCGTAGGGCCATAAGGAGTGTAGTAGAACAGATGGACCTTGGAGCTCAGGTACATGTTCCTCTGAAAGAGGAGTCCCAGGTAGACAGGGCAGGGAAAAAAAGCTCTAGGCACACTGACCGTCATCAGTCAGGGCATTGAGTACTGAAGTTGGGAAGTTATATTGCAGTTTTGCAGGAGATTGGTGAGGCCGCACTTGGAGTATTGTGTTCAGATTTGGTCACCTTGCTGTCAGAAGGATGTTATGAAACAGGAAAGAGTACAGAACGAATTCACGAGGCTGTTGCCAAGATCCAATGGTCTGAGTTATGGAGACAAGTTGGACAAGCTAGAACATTTTTCTTTGGAGTGTCGTAGAGTGAGGGGGGATCTTATGTCGCATTATAAGAGGCATGGATAGAGTCAATGCATCAGGTTTTTTTTCCCCCAGGGTTGGGGAATCGAGAACTAGAGGGCATCAGTTGAAGTTTCGAGGGGAAATAATAAAAGGAACCTGAGGGACAAATTTTTTACACAGAGGGTATTGCACATATGGAATGGGTTACCAGCAGAATTGTGTGAGGTGGGTACTCTAACAACATTTAAAAGGCATTTGGTCGATAAGATGGATAGGAAAGGATGAGATGGACAAGGGTCAAGTGCAGGGACATGGACTGAGTATTGATGAGAATTTTGGTCAGCATGACCCAGTTTAGACCAAAGGGTCTCTCTCCATTCTGTAGGACTGTATGACTCTGTGACTGTATAACTGGAACAATGTATCCATCCTGTGACATGCCAGTTACATTCACGGGAATTCCTGGAAACCTGACACTGAACCCGGAGCTCCATGAACAAACATGTCGAGTTGGATCCCATATACCAATCACTAAGAAACAGAACCAGCAGCAAAGCTGTAAATGACACGACCGACCCCAGCAGACCCGGACACTTAAACAGCGAACAGGACAGAACACCAATGCTTCACCGGAGGCTCACTGATTCTGTTCCCTTGAATGGTGAGGAAATGTCTGAGAACACACTTACCAGCTCTGTGAGCAAGTCAACAACCTCATCCACAACATGAGATAGAAATTCCCATGAATACTGTGATCTGGGCTTGTCTCGTGACTCTCCATCTAAACTAGAGAATGACCGTGAGGACATATTTTCTGCCACAGATGAGTCCAAAACAGGTTCCTGCTCCTCTCAGGGCACCATATTTACTA
The DNA here is from genome assembly GCF_047496795.1 of Chiloscyllium punctatum. Lineage (NCBI taxonomy): Eukaryota > Metazoa > Chordata > Chondrichthyes > Orectolobiformes > Hemiscylliidae > Chiloscyllium > Chiloscyllium punctatum. The sequence continues at coordinate 59,411,963 of NC_092780.1, read as the reverse complement.
CTTTTCCTTTCTGGAAACTTCAACACGAGGGTTGGAATGACCTTCCAATCCTGGAAATGTCAGGAATAGGCAACATGGTTTTGTAGCTGGGAAATCATGTCTCACAAACCTTATTGAGATTCTTGAAGAGTTGACCATGAAGATACATGAAGGCAGAGCGTTAGACATTGTTTACATGGGCTTTAGCAAGGTATTCACCAAGGTTCTGCATGGTCGACTGGTTAGGAATGTACAATCACATGGGGTCTATGGAGACGTAGGCAACTCTACACAAAATTGGTTTGATGGTAGGAGACGGGGTGGTGTTAGAGGGTTTTGGTTAAGACTGGAGACCTTGCACCTATCAGTGTGTTGCAAGGATCAATGCTGGGTCGACTGTTGTTTGTCATTGGGATAAATTATTTTATGAGAATTTCGGAGACGTGGTTAGTATGTTTGTACATGGCACCAAAATTGATGACTTGGAGATGCCGGTGTTGGACTGGGGTGTACAAAGTTAAAAATCACACAATACCAGGTTATAGTCTGACAGGCTTAATTGGAAGCCCTCCCTTTCGGAGCATCGCTCCTTCATCATGACTACCACCTGATGAAGGAGCGTCGCTCCGAAAGCTAGTGTGCTTCCAATTAAACCTGTTGGACTATAACCTGGTGTTGTGTGATTTTTAACCAAAATTGATGGTATAGTGGACTGTGAAGATGGTTACCTAAGCATATAACATTATCTTGATCAGCTGGTCTGGTGGGCCAATAAATAGCAGATGGAGTTTGATTTCGATAAATGTGAGGAGTTCCATTTTGCTCTGATAAACCAGGGTAAGTTTACACAGTTTCAGGCAGGGCCTTTGTCTTTAGGTGAGGGGGAAATATTTAAAACTGAACACGAGCTGCAATCTTTTCACACAGAAGTTGGTGCGTGTGTGGAATGAGCTACCAGAGGAGGTGATGGAGACAGGTACAGTTACAACATTTAAAAGGCATCCAGATGTGGACATGGATAGGAAAGGTTTAGTGTGACATGGGCCAAAAGCTGTCAAATGGGACTGCTGCACTTAATGAAATCTGGTCGGCATGGGCAAGTTAGTCTGAAGAGTCTGTTTACGTGCTGTACAACTCTGTAATCTATCATCCAGATACCGACAGACAAACTCGTGGAAACAATGTATAAGGTTCCAGCAACTGAATACAATAATTCAAATGTAGTTTGACCAATAATTTGCCGAGGTGTAGTGGACAGCAACTTTCATGAATCTATGCACATGGACACCACAATCTCTCTGCTCATCTACACAGCCAAGTATCTTAACATTAGCCAATTACTCTGTATTCCTGTTACTCCTGAGTGAAAATCACCTCACACATTTCCACAGTAAACTCTATTTGCTACCTCTCAGTCCAGCTCTGCAGCTTATCTATGTCCCTCTGGAACCTACAACATCCATTGGCACTATCCACAACTCTACCAATCTTAGCGTCATCCACAAATTTCCGAACCCATCCTTCTCTGCCCTCATTCAGGTCATATATAAAACTGACAAACAGCAGTGGCCTCAAAACAGATCCTTGTGGTACACCACGAGTAACTGAACTTCAGGATGAACATTTCTCATCAACCACCACCCTCTGCCTTCTTTCAGATTGCCTATTTCTGATCCAAACCACTAGATCACTCTCAATCCCATGCCTCTGTATCTTTTGCAGTAGCCTTCTGTGGGGAACCTTATCAAATACCTCACTGAAATCCATATACACCACATCAACCGCTTTATCCTCACCCACCCGTTTGGTCACCTTCTCAAAGAACTGAGTAAGGTTCGTGAGGCACGACCTACCCCTCACAAAATTGTGTTGAGTATCCCTAACCAACTTATTCCTTTCGAGATGATTATAAATCCTAACTCTTATAACTTTTTCTAACATTTTACACACAACTGAACTAATGCTCACTGCTCTATAATACCCAGTGTTGTCTCTACTGCCCTCCTTGAACAATGGGACATTATTTGATACCCCCCAGTTTTCTGGTACCATTCCTGTGATACGGATGTGATCTTTTTTTGCTTCTTGACCCTATTCCTGACCATTTCAGATAGTTTCACATGCAAATATGTCATTTATTCGAAATATTTAATTACGGTTATATTAGCCAATGAATCAGCTATTTTGACTTTATTGTTATTTTTATACAATTCAGCTTCTGGAATGTACAGATTGACCTGATAATTCTAATCATTTAGTTTGTTTTCAAATTTCTTAGGTGAATGACACTTTTTCATTTTTGATCTTGTCCTTTTTTATTTTAAGAAATGACATGATTAATATTTTCCCTGTAAGTTTACAACTTAGTTTGTTCACACTGAAATTAAAATATTCATTTCCTGTCTGGCCTTAACCTTTTGAATTTTTATTTCAAGGTTTTGTGTCTTTTAAAATCTGTGAGATTAATGAGGGATAAATTTGAATTCCAGTCGTTTAAAATCTAACCTTCAGTGACTCCGTCTTTTCAGTATGATTTAAATTGCTTTCACTTGTTTAGTGAATGCAGCGTCAAAGGCCACTTTGGGTGTGGACTGTTTTATTTCTGTCAACTCTGCTTTGGTCACTGTCTAGTTTCACACGGGATATTTTCATAGTTTTATCAACCAACTTGTCTGATGTTCATTGTCCACAGAAAGTTTTGCTCAAATGTTTCAGATTAATTTTAACTACTTTTACAGTTTTTAAAAATTGTTTTCTGTTCGCTGAGTGGTATTTGAGTTATTTTGATCGAGACTGAATGTTAGTTAGTGTGCACTTATTAGGACAGTCCAATTTTCTCAATACAAACCTAACCATATTATATTCATTTTGGGACATTTAGGTCTGTTTGTTATTCTTAATTGATAGTGCAATTTCTCAGCCATTTGTTCAACGCCGAACTCTCAATTATAGAATTTGGTTATTTTCGGGTTTTTTGTACCATTTTTATTATTCTTGAATTGCAAAATCAGAATGACTTGAAAAGTTTGATTGACCTTTATACAAATTGAACTTTTTAACATCCATTTGGCATTCAAAATTATAGCAACATGAGGGAAAGTGTAGGTAGCAGAGCAAGAGAAGAAACGTGACGGGAAAGTGAGACTCTCTGTGTTCCTCATGCAAAGCCCTGGCACTGAAACTACAGGCTGAATAATCTTCTGTCCTGGAGCCATTTCTATTTTTACTTGAAAAGCTTGCCTCGGAGTAAGGCAAGACTAATTGTTGGGATCATGTACACTGCTCTTTCTGAGTAGTATGGAAGCATGAATTCACATGGATGTTCGAATGGAATGTATTACTGACATTTCAAAAAGGATTAATTTATTATTATAGTACACAAAATTTACTAAAGTGAGGCCACTCTTTGGGAAATTGCATCATAGGGCTGCATTGTGGCCCAGTGTTTGGCACTTCTGCCTCACAGCGCCAGGGACCCGAGTTTGATTCCAACCTCGGCTGACTGTCTGTGTGGAGTTTGCACATTCTTCCCGTGTCTATGTGAGTTTCCTTCGTGTGCTCCGGTTTCCTCCCACAATCCAAAGATGTACAGGTCAGGTGAATTGGCCATGCTAAATTACCCACAGTGTGAGGTGCATTAGTCAGAGGTAAATGGATCTGGGTGGGTTACCTTTCAGAGGGTCAGAGTGGACTTGTTGGGCCGTAGGTCTGTTTCCATACTGTCGGGAATCTAATCGTTTGGTATTAACAGACAGACCAACAGCCAAAATATCTGATGATGCTGTGGGTACTTATTAAATTTTAGAACATAGCAAAAGCTGATTGACTCATTTCAGATTTTAGAAAATTTAATATGGACATTCTAGATATGTTGCTAATGATTATTTTTTTATTTAAACATTTTATTATACTATTTTTATGACATTTTAGTCTTGATTCTGTACCCTCTGTACTAGGGACCTGGGATGTGGCCTCATAGAATTCCTATAGTGTGGAAACAGGCCCTTCGGCCCAACCTTCCCAATCTTCTTCCCGACCTCTCCGCCCACCCCCTCTCCGGCCTATCACACTCACCTTAACCTCCTTCCACCTATCGCATTCCCAACGCCCCTCCCCCAAGTCCCTCCTCCTTACCTTTTATCTTAGCCTGCTTGGCACACCTTCCTCATTCCTGAAGATGAGCTTATGCCCAAAACGTCGATTCTCCTGCTCCTTGGATGCTGTCTGACCTGCTGCACATTTCCAGCAACACATTGTTCAGCTCTGATCTGCAGCATCTGCAATCCTCACTTTCTCCTGGCCATTTGGAGTGTTATGACATGGGGTAAACCCCGCCTGCTAATTTAAACCTGCAACTCACAAATTATTCAACCTGTGCTGTAATCTGTGAAAATTCGAGAAGCAAGGAACTATTCCCAAAAAGTCACTATTTAAAGTAAAAATTAACAACTTTCTTTTTATTTAAATGTCTCACAGAGAATAATGAACTGACAATTATATACAACTCCTTTCTCCAACATATCTTTTATATTCCCCACTACAAAACTTGTCCAAAAAAAACCATGATTATGATTTACTGGATATTCAAATTTTAAAACCAGCCAGCTATCGAATCTTCACTTTCTCTCTTCCTCTGCAGATTTTCTTCTTAGGAATTATGTTTCACAGGTCATTGATAGATAAAGGTACCTTAAAGAGAGCTATTTCTCAGGCAGTCTGTACATGCTGGTAACTTAGCATTTCTCCTCCAACTGTTCACTTTGTTTAATATTTATACTCCAAAGCATCGATTGTTTCATAGGTCTTAATATTGTCAAAATACCAACTTCAAGCTTGATTGGAGTTTAGTATCTTGGGGCATAATTTAAACTGAATAGGCTAAATGTGAATTTTATTTTGTCTCAAAGCAACCCAGGTACTTCCAGCTGCTGGACCACATGTAACATTTTATATTTTCCAATACTTCTGTGCTTGCTCTGCCTTTTAACTCTTCTTAAAGGTACAGTAGAGATCTACACCTTCATAACACCTCCCCCAAAGTAAAAAAACAACCATCAGAATGAAATTAAAGGTTTTCTTTTCTCTATTCTTGAAACACATTACCATAACATACAGAAAACTTTCATCTAAGTTCACCTTAAGTTCTTCCATGTACACACACACATATATATATATACCATACATAACACTGGATAAATACAAATCTCATCCCAACATTATCAGTTAGATCAGTGATAATGCATCTGCAATTACATTCTTACAACCCACAATATACAATTTAAAATTAAAAGTCTGTAAAACAAGACTCCAATGAAATACTCTTATATTTTTGTCTTTGAAGTGTTCTAAGAACGTAAGCAGATTGTGATCCGTGTACACAACCATCTCTAACACATTGTTCATGACATACACATTAAACTCTTGTCATGTTAGTATCAAACTCAATAGTTCCTTTTCGATTGTGGAATATTTCCTCTGGTGGATGTTGATCTTCTTCAAAAAGGAACCAACTGGCAGTTCAACCCCATCCTTATCTTCCTGTAGGGGAACAGCTCCAACTCCTATGTCACGAGCATCAATACTGACATAGAGTCATAGAGTCATAGAGATGTACAGCATGGAAACAGACCCTTCGGTCCAACCCATCCATGCCGACCAGATATCCCAACCCAATCTAGTCCTACCTGCCAGCATCCGGCCCATATCCCTCCAAACCTTTCCTATTCATATATCCCTTCCAAATGCCTCTTAAATGTTGCAATTGTATCAGCCTCCACCTCATCCTCTGGCAGCTCATTCCATACACGTACCACTCTCTTTGTGAAAACGTTGCCCCATAGGTCTCTTTTATATCTTTCCCCTCTCACCCTAAACCTATGTCCGCTAGTTCTGGACTCCCCGAATCCAGGGAAAACATTTTGTCTATTTATCCTATCGATGTCCCTCATAATTTTGTAAACCTCTATAAGGTCACCCCTCAGCCTCCGACGCTCCAGAGATAACAGCCCCAACCTGTTCAGCCTCTCCCTGTGGCTCAGATGCTCCAACCCTGGCATCATTCTTGTAAATCTTTTCTGAACCCTTTCAAGTTTCACAACATCTTTCCGATAGGAAGGAGACCAGAATTGCATGCAATATTCCAACAGTGGCCTAACCGATGTCCTGTACAGCCGCAACATGATCTCCCAACTCCTGTACTCAATACTCTGACCAATAAAGGAAAGCATAAAGATACCAAACGCCTTCTTCACTATCCTATCTACCTGCGACTCCACTTTCAAGGAGCTATGAATCTGCACTCCAAGGTCTCTTTGTTCAGTAACACCCCCTAGGACCTTACCATTAAGTGTATAAGTCCTGCTAAGATTTGCTTTCCCAAAATGCAGCACCTCGCATTTATCTGAATTAAACTCCATCTGCCACTTCTCAGCCCATTGGCCCATCTGGTCCAGGTCCTGTTGTAATCTGAGGTAACCCTTTTTGCTGTCCACTATACTTCCAAATTTGGTATCATCTGCAAACTTACGAACTGTACCTCTTATGGTCGCATCCAAATCATTTATGTAACTGACAAAAAGTTGAGGGCCCAGCACTGATCCTTGTGGCAATCCACTGGTCACAGGCCTCCAGTCTGAAAAACAACCCTCCACCACCACCCTCTGTCTTCTACCTTTGAGTCAGTTCTGTATCCAAATGATTAGTTCTCCCTGCATTCCATGAGATCTAACCTTGCTAATCAGTCTCCCATGTGGAACCTTGTCAAACGCCTTACTGAAGTCCATATAGATCACATATACTGCTCTGCACTCATTAGTCTTCTTTGTTACTTAAAAAAACTCAATCAAGTTTGTGAGACATGATTTCCCACGCACAAAGCCCTGTTGACTATCCTGAATCAGTCCTTGCCTTTCCGAATACATGTACATCCTGTCCCTCAGGAGTCACTCCAACAACTTGGCCACCACTGAGGTCAGGCTCATTGGTCTATAGTTCCCTGGCTATTCTTTACCGTCCTTCTTAAATAGTGGCAAAACGTTAGCCAACCTCCAGTCTTCCGGCACCTCACCTGTAACTATCGATGATACAAGTATCTCAGCAAGAGGCCCAGCAATCACTTCTCTAGCTTCCCACAGAGTTCTCGGGTACACCTGATCAGGTCCTGGGGATGTATCCACCTTTAACCATTTCAAGACATCCAGCACTTCCTCCTCTGTAATCTGGACATTTTGCAAGGTGTCACCATCTATTTCCCTACAGTCTATATCTTCCATATCCTTTTCCACCGTAAATACTGATACAAAATATTCATTTAGTATCTCCCCCATTTTCTGTTGCTCCACACAAAGGCCGCCTTGCTGATCTTTGAGGGGCCCTATTCTCTCCCTAGTATATTTGTAAAAACCCTTTGGACTCTCCTTAATTCTATTTGCCAAAACTATCTCATGTCCCCATTTTGCCTTCCTGATTTCCCTCTTAAGTACACTCATACTGCCTTTATACTCTTCTAAGTTTTCAATCGATCTATCCTGTCTATACCTGATATATGCTTCCTTATTTTTCTTAGCCAAACTCTCAATTTCTTTAGTTATCCAGCATTCCCTATACCTACCACCCAGACAGGAATATACTTTCTCTGGATTCTTGTTGTCTCATTTCTGAAGGCTTCCCATTTTCCAGCCGTCCCTTTACCTGTGAACATCTGCCCCCAATCAGCTTTCGAAAGTTCTTGCCTAATACCGTAAAAATTGGCCTTTCTCCAATTTAGAACTTCAACTTTTAGATCTGGTCTATCCTTTTCCATCACTATTTTAAATCTAATGGAATTATGGTCGCTGGCCCCAAAGTGCTCCCCACTGACACCTCAGTCATCTGCCCTGCCTTATTCCCAAGAGTAGGTCAAGTTTTGCACCTTTTATAATAGGTACATCCACAGACTGAATCAGAAAATTATCTTGTACACACTTAAGAAATTCCTCTCCATCTAAACCTTTAACACTATGGCAGTCCCAGCCGATGCTTGGAAAGTTAAAACCCCCCACCATAACCACCCTATTATTCTCACAGACAGCTGAGATCTCCTTGCAAGTTTGTTTCTCAATTTCCCTCTGACTATTGGGGGGTCTATGATACAATCCCAGTAAGGTGATCATCCTTTTCTTATTTCTCAGTTCCACCCAAATAATGTCTCTGGACGTATTTCCGGGAATATCTTCCCTCAGCACAGCTGTAATGCTATCCCTCATCAAAAATGTTACTCCCCCTCCTCTCTTGCCCCCCTTTCTATCCTTCCTGTAACATTTGTATCCTGGAACATTAAGCTGCCAGTCCAGCCCATCCCTGAGCTATGTTTCCGTAATTGTTCCGATATCCCAGTCCCATGTTCCTAACCATGCCCTGAGTTCATCTGCCTTCTCTGTTCGGCCCCTTGCATTGAAATAAATGCAGTTTAATTTATTAGTCTATGTTAAAGAAACATAGAAACAAAGAAAAATACAGCGCAGTACAGATGTTGTGCCGATCCAAGCCCACCTAACCTACACTAGCCCACTATCCTCCATATGCCGATCCAATGCCCGTTTCAATGCCCATAAAGAGGGAGAGTCCACCACTGCTACTGGCAGGGCATTCCATGAACTCACGACTCGCTGAGTAAAGAATCTACCCCTAACATCTGTCCTCTACCTACCACCCATTAATTTAAAGGTATGCCCCCTCGTAATAGCTGACTCCATACGTGGAAAAAGGTTCTCATGGTCAACCCTATCTAAACCCCTAATCATCTTGTACACCTCTATTAAGTCACCCCTAAACCTTCTTTTCTCCATTGAAAACAGCCCCAAGTGCCTCAGCCTTTCCTCATACGATCTTCCTACCATACCAGGCAACATCCTGGTAAACCTCCTCTGCACCCGTTCCAGTTCCTCCACATCCTTCCTATAGTATGGCAACCAAAACTGCACACAATACTCCAGATGCAGCCTGGAGGGACTGGCTCTGAGCTTGCTGGTCAGAGTCCATGTCCTTTGCATATGTGAACAAAGGGGGACTTGGTGATGGGATACCGACCTCCGTGGATTTATTTCAAACAGAAAACATGAATTTCAGAAGAGAAAAGTTCCAAAACAATAAACCAATAATTAAATTAACAAATAAATAATAAAAATTGGCCTTAAAAAATTGCCAACGTAGAACTCAGATTTTTTTTTTCTTTTCAATTAACAAGCAGATCTACAAAAAGACGCCCAGAGTAGGCCCAAGCCCTGATCACAAAGAAGGGGAAAGAGTGTAGCAAAGGAGTTGGGCTATTTTACACTAATCTTTGTTCACTTTCATTGATGCACACTTTGGGCTAGCCTTGGAAGTCGTCAAATGATACTGGGGGTTGAAAGTGGGTTAATTTGGGGTTTCTCCCCTGCTGTGTAGATCGGGTTTTTGAGAAGGGAGGAAGAGGAAGGAAAGGTTGTGAGTGCTTGGATCACTCTAATTTTCAGGGTTCACACACTTTTTCCTTCTCATCTGCACGTTCTTCCCTCTCCCTCCTTCCTTCTCACTCTCTTGCTATCTCATTTCCATATACTGCCAAATTTCCTGTTCCTTCCTTTCTCCTCCACCCAACACACATACTCATGCCCTCAATGTCCCTCCTTCCCTTTCTTGCACACACCCTTTCTCCCTCATTCATATACTCTCCGTCCATCACACATACCCTCCATCCTGCTCTCCCCTACTCACACACACATACTCTCTCACCCTCACTCCAACAGATATATTCTCTCTCCTCCTCACTCACTATCTCCCATATACACGAGGTCATGCTGGGAAATGCAAGCTTTACCTCTGCAACAGTATCCTCTAAACCCCCTGCCCTTCAGATCTGAGTAGATGGGATGGAAAGGGTGCTGATGTAGGAGGGAAACTATGATGCACGAATCTTTGCAGAAGTAAATAGAAGTGACAGTGCACACTTAATGGAAAATACAGTGGCTCAACAGAGAGACTGAACAGAACTTAAATATTTTGAGTGGAAATAAATAAAGTCACACAAATGGCCCATCACTATTTCTGGTTTCATCGATAGGGTTATAGCATACAAGATATATTGCAGAAAGTGTAACAATATTATGGATACCCCATTATGTACGTTTAAACTCTGATAGATGTATAGATTTTTAAAGATGATGTCATTCCCATAAACTATTTTTGAAATATTGGGATTCGTTCAATCAGAGCTGTAAAGGTTAGGAAAGATTTAATAAAGGTATTTAAAATTATGAAAACTTTGTTCAGGTGAAGAGGTAAAGGCTGTTTCTTTCCTGAGTTAGATGGTAAGATATTCCCTTTTGAGTTCGGAGCTCAAACTGAGTTTCCCCAAGCTGCACTGTAAAGAGCAGGAACCAATCAATGGTCCAGAGGGTATGCTGACTGTACAGTGAAGGATGATGGCTGGGCTTTCGAAGCCTTCGGAACTGTGAGGTCTAGCGGTACAGAAATACTGAGTCAATATGAGCGTGGCACGGTGGCTCAGTGGTTAGCACGGCTGCCTCACACCGCCAGGGACCTGGGTTCGATTCAACCCTCTGGTCACTTTATGTGTCGAGTTTGCACATTCTCCCCATGTCAGTGTGGGTTTCCTCTGATAATCCAAAGATGTGCAGGCTAGGTGGATTAGCCATGGGTAACGCAGGGTTACAGGGATTGGGGTGGGTCTGAGTGGGATGCTTTTTGGAGGTTTGCTATGGGCTGAATGGCCTACTTCCACACTGAAGGGATTCTATGAGAAGGAGCTGCACCCTGCCATGCCAATGTAAGGGAGAGACAGGTAGCTTCCTACTTGAATCATTCTCTCAGCATTTATAGAAGATTTTATTGAAAGAAAATGGGCACAGCCACCAGCTCAATATTGTGGAGGGAAACCTGCAGCCACTGGGGCACGTCAGGCTGCCTGGATTGGCAATCTGCCACCTCCAGACCATCCCCAGACAGGCAGCTCAAACGCTATCCATGCCCTCTGGGTAAGGGTGTGGCAAAGGGTGTGGTAGAGAGTGACTGCACACAGACTGAAACATTTCTCTGAGGCTCCTCTGATCAATCCTTTTCACTCTCCTTTTAGTTCCATTTCCTGCTTGCTGCTTCAGAACAGGTCGCCATTCCAGCCGTGACTCAGCCTTTCGGGAAGTGACTCAGGTTTAGGCTATTGCTGGAAAGATGGCCCATCACCTCAATGATGTGATAATAAACCCACACATTCACTTCTTTTCGCACTCCCATATCAGGGTGGAGTGTGAACAAAGGGATCTCTTTACACAGAGGATTGTCAGTTTTCACAGGGAGCAGATGAAGCTGAGAATGTTGTGTTTTAGAACATAGAACATCGAAAAGTACAGCACAGAACAGGCCCTTCACCCTACGATGCTGTGCCGAGGATTAATCCTAATGTGAATTAAAATAACCTGACCTATGCACCCCTCAATTCACTGGTGTCCACGTGCATGTCCAGCAGGTGCTGAAATATCCCTACTGACTCTGCTTCCACCACTACCGCTCGCAACACATTCCATACATTCACAAATCTCTGCATAAAGAAACTACCTCGGACGTCTCTTCTATACCTTCCTCTTTATATCTTAAAACTATGACCCCTCGGCCCAGTCAATCCTGCCCTGGGGAGAAGTCTCTGGCTAATGACTCTATCCATGCTTCTCATGACCTTGTATACCCCAATCAGGTCACCTCTCTTCCACCTTCTCTTCAGAGAGAAAAGTCCGGGATTAATCAAACTCTCTTCATAAGACAAGCCCTCCAGTCCAGGCAGCATCCTGGTAAACCTTTGTTTGCTCCCTCTACAAAGACTCTGTATCTTTCCTACAGTAGGGCGACCAGAACTGGATACAATATTCCTAGTGTGGTCTCACCAGGGACTTGTAGAGCTGTAGCAAAACCTCGTGGCATTTAAACTCGATCCCCCTGTTAGTGAAAGCCAAAACACCATATGCTTTCTTAACAACCATATCCACTTGGGTGGCACCTTTGAGGAATCTATGTTCTTGAACACCAAGATCACTCTGCTCCTCCACACTGCCAAGAAACCTGTCTTTAATCATATATTCAGCATTTGAGTTTGACCTTCCAAAATGCATTACTTTGCATTTATCCAGGTTGAACTCAATCTGTCATTTCTCAGCCCAGCTCTGCATCTTGTCAATGTCACCACATCCACTGCTCGAACTTCGTCGACATGTCTTGTCACCTGCTCAAAGAACTCAATTAGTTTAAATAGGCTCAACCTGCCCCTCACAAAGCCATGATGACTCCCTTTAATCATGCTATGCTTTTCCAAATAGTCATAAATCCTATCCCTCAGAACTCCTTCAAAAATCTTACTGACCAGATGTAAGATTGACTGGTCTGTAATTGCCAGGGATTTCCCTATTACCCTTCCTGAAAAGAGGAACATTTGCCTCCCTCCAATCCTCCAGTGTGACTGTGTGGAGAGTGAGGAAGCAAAGATCTTCACCAACCTCCTTTCTCACTTCCCAGAGCAACCGAGGTTAAATCTGGTCTACCCCTGGGGACTCATCAATCTTCATGTTCACCAAAATGTCCAACACATCAACTTCATCAATCTCGATCTGTTCAAGCCTATATCCTAGCTCCTCAAAGTTCTCACTCACAATAAAGTCCCTTTCTGTAGTGAAAACCAAAGCAAAAAACTAATTTAAGTCTTCCCTTTTCTGCTCATACTCCATGCACAAGTGTCCTACAATGTCACTGATCGGCCCTCCCTTCTCCCTGATAATTCTCTTATTCCTCACGTATGAGTTTTATGGAGAAGGACGTTAAAGGTTGAGGCCAGGTTCAAGAGGTCACTCTGGCACGCTGCATGAGGGAGCTACAGCCGCTTGAAAATGGCAATGGACACATTGCTTGGAAATATCTTTGATGGGGTGTATGAATAGGAGCCATGCTCGGGGTTATTTCAGGGAAGTTCCTGAGGATAATTACACATTTGTGCTGAAACGTAGCAGAGGACAGGTAGAATAAAAGGGAGACAATTTACAAGGAATTATGTCGAATCTACTGCACAGAAATAGGTAATATGACACAACTGACCAACGTCAATGTCCATGTTCCACATGAACCTATTCCCAGGCTCCTTCATCTCACCCGATCAATGTCTCCTTCTATTCCTTCTCCCTCATGTGTTTATCTCGCTTTCCTCTTAGATGCAGCAATGTTATTCACCTCATGTATCCCCTATGGTAGTGAGTTCCACATTCTAATCGCGATAAGTAAAGATATTACATCAATAAAAATAAATGCAAGCTCCGACGGCTTCATTGAGTTATACAACTGCTCAGAAAACATAGCTTAATGGAGGATGGAGTGGGTGAAAGAAGGATTATAATAAACTGACATCCATAATAAAAGGTATGTGGTGTGCCCTCAAAAATAATAGCATTGGCTTTCCATGTGATTTCACGTCATCGAGACTTAAAACCCCCACAAACATCACAAAGGAACTGAAACTCTCAAATGAAACTGGAAATTAGGAAACAGAAATGCTGCTTGTGATGAACATAAATGTGAGATAAAAAGGGCCAATATTGATTTTTTGTCACTGACTGGAAGGGTGTTTCTGAGGGATCTGTCGGTGTGGTCTGTAAGAGTGGGATTTATTGGTAACATTGAATGTCAAAGTCAGATCATTAAATTCCCTTTTGTTGAAGATTGGTACTCAGGTGATATAAATGTTACTTGCCATTTATCAACCCAAGCCTTACAGATCACACACACAGATCCCTCATAAATATCCCGGGACATTGACCAAAGGCTGGGCCAGCCACATTCATATCATAGCTCCAGGAGCAAGTTGGGGATTCGATCACAAGTGACTCACATCTGACTCCCAATGTACCACCATCAACAAGGCACAAGTCGAGCATGTGTTTGAGTGCTCTCCACTTGTCTTGATCAATGTAGCTGTAGCAACATTTAATAGCTTGGTACCTCAGGGCAAAGCAGATCATTTCATTGATAACCTATCCATCAACTTAAACTTTTATTCTCTCCACCATCAGCATAATGTGACTGGAGTGTGTACCATGTGCTTGATGCACTGCAACAGCTCTCCAAGCCTCTTCCTAGAAATACTTATGGAGCCCACAACCTCTGCATCCAAGAGGGACAAGAATTTATCCAGTTCTTGCTTCTTTGGCCATGACCTGTTTCAATGATGTGAATGGTGGTGAACATTGCACCAGCATCAGTGAACATCCCCACTTCTGACCTTATGATCGAGGGAAGATCATTGATGAAGCAGATGGTTGGTCCGAGGACAGTCGCAGAGGAACAGTCGCTGAGTGAAAGCCAGCAATCACATCTCCAACCAGAGAAAGTTATCCCCGGATTCCTCCTGATTTCAGTTTGGACAGGATAATTTGTGCCAGCTTTGTCAAATGACACCTTGGCATCAACACAGTCACTCTCATGTCACATCCAGAACATTGGGGACTAGATTGGATTTGTCCTGCTTCCTGGAAATAATAGGACATGAAGATGGCCAATAATCCACATTGCCCAAATGGTGTGACAATTGAACCTATCCTGAAAATTGTTCTGAATTAAACAATGTTGGATAATTTGTAAGTCTCGTTATTCTAAACAATACTACACAATATCAGTGATGCCTGTAAGAGGCGACATTTTCAAAATTCAGATTGAGTCTGCAAGATTTTAAGAATGTTGTTCCCTAATTATTGAAGCACAAAGTGTGAACAGTTAATAAATGTTGTTTACCAGAATGAGGACAGACTTGTTTCTCCCTCCAACCTCAGTAATAATAGGTTTATAGAATGATTACTAAACAGACAGATCTCACTACAAATGATATTCGATTAATCATTGGTAAGGCCTCATTTAAAGGTTTGATATGGTTTCTTTATTCTCTGCTGTTGTTTGTGAAGACAGGATTCAAATTCTGTTTTTATACAAAAACCTTCTGACATTGGCCCACAACCTGAAGTCTGAAAGTATTTCAGAATAAAGGTGTTCCTCACATGAAAGACCAAGGGAGGACGAGTCCCAAACCATGGTGGAGGGAGGGTACTCGATCAGGGGATATGCAGTGGGGCAGAGTGCCTGAAAGCAGGTTATGGTGATGGGAAGCCTGGAACAGAGAAAGGCTGTGTGGCATGAATTGGTGACAGCAGGCTTGAAAGTCACCATGCAGGTAGGAGCTAGTGGGCTGACAGGAAGGCAGGAAGTGGACCTGTGAAAGAAATGAAACATTCTGAAAATGTAAAACATTTTAGAGGATGCTCCAGCTCCACCTTGGAAGGAATTTGATAAATACTGCCACCTGTCAAAGCAGCACTGACAGAGAGAGAGAATAATTTGCATTATTCAGGCAACTTTCAGAAATATGTGAATATAATTGTTGTATAGTTATTGTTTTGGTGGAGGTAATAGGACAGTGAATTTGGGCAAAGCAATGTCCCCCAAACAGCAATGTAATCATTTGTTGGCTGAGAGCTTCCAGGTTCTTCTTTGAATAGCTCCATGGTAGACATTGCTTACCCAAGGGGAGATGAGATCTGGCTTTAACTTTCTTCTGAAAGACAGCAGTTCCAACAATCAGCACTCCCTCAGGTTTTTGAGCCTTGACTCTGTGCTCATATCTCTAGAGAGAGATTTGAACTCATGACCTTTTGGCTCAGAGATGTGAATGCTGTCTACTGGGCCACAGCTACAAATACAAGATCACTACAGACAGTGGATACTGAGAGAATTAAAATTCCAAGAGTGAAATTTATGTCATAGGTGTGCCCAATTTGTCACAGTTGGTGTGAGAAAGTGCACATCGATGCACCTTATGTGGAACTAATCCATCTCATGTAGCATTGCCACGTGAAATCATATCCAAGTGTGGACTTTAACTGAAGTCGGGTTATCAGTGAACTATAATTCACTCAAAGAATACAGAAAGAATTCAGTCCCTACTCTGGGCCAGAGCCTTTTTCTGTGCTGTAGATCTCTATGACTCTTTAAAGTAACAGGCAGGAGAGAATCATGATAGGGACAAGTTTGTGTTGACATTTTGCATTGTAAATGTTGACATCAAAATTCCCAGGACAGTAGGTTTTCAGGAGAGCAGTGTTTCTGTGTCAAATATTATCAGAAAAATCAATCTCTCTGCTATTGGGATCTGGAACCATTTAGAAAAGGATCTTAGGTCTGGCAGTGCCAGAACAAGAGATACAGGTTTCGTACTGTTTGGAGTGTCACGGTACAGATTCTCCAGAATGATACCAGGGCTTCAAGATGAACTTTGGTGCAGTTTAATCGAGGATAAGAATTTGAAGGAGGACTTCAAAACAATGGAGAATGATCTGAGGTTTGGAGCTAGGCCAATGGGAACAGGTTGAAAGTTTGGGAGAAGATTTGTAGCTCGGGTGCTCGTTGTTGTGGTTGTGTTCGCCGAGCTGGGAATTTGTGTTGCAAACGTTTCGTCCCCTGTCTAGGTGACATCCTCAGCACTTGGGAGCCTCCTGTGAAGCGCTTCTGTGATCTTTCCTCTGGCATTTGTAGTGATTTGTATCTGCCGAATCCGGTTGTCAGTTCCAGCTTTCCGCTGCAGTGGCCAGTATACTGGGTCCAGGTCGATGTGCTTATTGATTGAATCTGTGGATGAGTGCCATGCCCCTAGGAATTCCCTGGCTGTTCTCTGTTTGGCTTGTCCTATAATAGTAGTGTTTTGTCCCAGTCGAATTCATGTTGCTTGTCATCTGCGTGTGTTGCTACTAAGGACAGCTGGTCGTGTCGGTTCGTGGCTAGTTTGTGTTCATGGATGCGGATCGTTAGCTGTCTTCGTGTTTGTCCTTTGTAGTGTTTTGTGCCGTCCTTGCATGGGATTTTGTACACTACATTGGTTTTGCTCATGCTGGGTATCGGGTCCTTCGTCCTGGTGAGTTGTTGTCTGAGAGTGGCTGTTGGTTTGTGTGCTGTTATGAGTCCTAGTGGTCGCAGTAGTCTGGCTGTCAGTTCGGAAATACTCTTGATGTATGGTCATGTGGCTAGTCCTTTGGGTTGTGGCATTTCCTCATTCCGTTGTCTTTCCCTTAGGCATCTGTTGAAAATGCGCGGGTATCCATTTTTGGCGAATACATTGTAGAGGTGTTCTTCTTCCTCTTTTTGCAGTTCTGGTGTACTGCAGTGTGTTGTGGCCCTTTTGAACAGTGTCTTGATGCAACTACTTCTGTGTGTGTTGAGGTTGTTGTTTTCGTAGTTCAGGACTTGGTCTGTGTGTGTGGCTTTCCAGTATACCTTTGTGGTGAAATGTAGAGAAGAAGAAAAGGACACCCAACTCCCATTCCTAGACGTGATGGTACAGAGAACACCGAACTGAGAATTCACCACAAATGGATACAGGAAAGCCACACGCACAGACCAAGTCCTGAACTACGAAAGCAACCACCCCAACACACACAAAAGAAGTTGCATCAAGACACTGTTCAAAAGGGCCACAACACACTGCAGTACACTAGAACTGCAAAAAGAGGAAGAAGAACATCTATACAATGTATTCTCCAAAAACGGGAACCCCTACAATTTCATCAACAGATGCCTAAGGGAAAGACAACGGAAGAGAACATGCCACAACCCAAAGGACTAGCCACACTACCATACATAAAGAACATTTCCGAACTGACAGCCAGACTACTGCGACCACTAGGACTCATAACAGCACACAAACCAACAACCACTCTCAGACAACAACTCACCAGGACGAAGGACCCGATACCCAGCATGAGCAAAATCAATATAGTGTACAAATTCCCATGCAAGGACTGCACAAAACACTACATAGGACAAACAGGAAGACAGCTAACGATCCGCATCCATGAACACCAACTGGCCACGAAACGACATGACCAGCTATCCTTAGTAGCCACACACGCAGATGACAAGCAACATGAATTTGACTGGGACAACACACTACTATTATAGGACAAGCCAAACAGAGAACAGCCAGGGAATTCATAGAGGCATGACACTCATCCACAGATTCAATCAATAAGCACATTGACCTGGACCCAATATACCGGCCACTGCAACGGACAGCTGGAACTGACAACTGGAAGCAGCAGATTCAAACCACTATAAATGATGAAGGAAAGATCACAGAAGCGTTTCACAGGAGGCTCCCAAGCACTGAGGATGTCACCTAGAGAGGGGACGAAACGTCTGCAACACAAATTCCCAGCTCGGCGAACAGAACCACAATAGTGGGAACAGGTTATGAATTTCCACACAGAGAAAAAGAAGAGAAATTCCAACAAGGTGCAGCATGTCAACTGAATTCTACGACTTTGATTGGTTCATTTTTGTTCGTAAAGATTATTAAGATATATGGTTCAAACACAAGGAAAGATAACTAAGGTATTCATGCCACATGCCAATAAGTCAGGCAGCATCCGAGGAGCAGGAGAATTGACGTTTCATGCATAAGCCCTTTATCAGGAATGAGGCTTGTGGGCCGGGATGGATGAGAGATAAATGGGATTGGGGAGGAGGCTGGGAGGAAGGTAGTTGGGAATGTGATTGGAAGATGAAGGTGGGAGTGAAAGACATTAGGTCTGAGAAGAGGTTGGAGCGGATAGGTGGGAAGGAAGATGGACAGGTCTAGAGGGCGGTGCCAAGTTGGAAGCTTAAGACTGGGATAAGGTGGGGGAGGGAAATGAAGAAACTGGTGAAATCCGCATTAATCCCATGTGGTTGCAGGGTCCCAAGGCGGAAAGTGAGGAGTTCTTCCTCCAGGTGTTGTGTGGTTAGGGTTTGGCAATGGAAGAGGCCCAGGACCTACATGTCCTGTGTGGAGTGGTAGGGGGAGTTAAAGTGTTGGGTCACAGGGCAGTGGGGGTGGTTTGGGTGTCCCAGAGATGTTCTGTGATACGTGCCACAATTTGGCGGCCTGTTTTCTCGATGTAGAGGAGACAACATCAGATGCAATGGATACAGTAGTTGGCGTATGTGGAAGTTCAAGGTAAATTTCTGTTAGATGTGGAAGACATCTTTGGGGCCTTGAATGTAGGTGAGGGGGGAGGTGTGGACGCAGGTTTTGCACTTCTTGCATTGGCAGGGAAAGGTGCTGGGAGTGGGTACATTCTTTTATGTCTGATATGGTGGAGAATGAGTGTTTGTTGAGTGTGTGAATTCTCCTGAGGATGTAAAAGAGCAGAGGTCCTTTGCAGGTCTGGGAGAGTCTATAATTTCCAAGGCTGCCTCTACTCCCCTTATTGAACAAGGGAATGACATTTGCTGTATCCAGTCTTCTGGCACTATTCCGGTAGACAATGATGACATAAAGATCAGTGCCAATCTCCACCCTGGCTTCCCAGAGAATCCTAGGATTAATGCCATCCAGCTCAGGGATCTTACCTATTTTTACACTTTCAAGAACTGCTTACACCTCCTCCTTGTTAACCTCAATCCCATCCAATCTCGTAGTTATGTCAATGGTGCTCCCCCTGCCAGACGTGGGAGATCAGGAAGCAGTCCAGTGGCCCTGACAGCTATGTTTGCAGGAAGTCTGACCGGCTGCAGCTCCTCACAGACCACATTGTTCAGTTGGAGCAGCAGTTGGACACACTGAGGAGCACACAGTGGGCAGAGTGTGTGGTAGACCCTACTAACAGGTACACCATTTGGATATTGTTGAGGAGGCTGGCCTCAGAGGGGAGTATAACAGCAGCAGCCGGGTTTGTGGCACCACAACTGGCTCTGTTGTATATCAGGGTCAGTCAACATCCAGACAAGTGACAGTGATGGGAGACTCGCTAGTTGGGGCACACACGTGGGCATTTCTGTGGCCGCATTTGAGATTCCAGGATGGTATGTTCCCTCCTTGGTTCCAGGGTCAAGGACATCTCTGAATTGTTGCACAAAATTCTTAAGGAGGAGGGTATGAAGCAAGAGGTCATTGTGCACATTGGTATCAATGACACAGGTAAAAAGAGTGATGAGGTCCTGCAGAGTGAGTGCAGGAAGTTAGGAAAGAGCTGAAAAGCGTTATGTAATCAGGGATAGGAGAGTGTAGTTGTGCATGAGACAGGTTGAGGGATCCAGGAGGTAGAGCTGCAGGAGCCTCAGCCCCTGTCCTTGTCAACCAGATTCAAGATGTTTGCTCCCTGTGTGTGGATGGGAATAGGGTCTGCAGGGAGAATGTGCTGACTGCAGCACCACAGTGCAGGGAGCCATTCAAGTGGAGGAAGAGAAGAGAAATATTGTTGTAACTGGGGATAGTGTAGTTAAAGGCATAGACACTGTTCTCTGTGACCAGGATTGAGAGTCCCGATGGTTGTGTTCCCTGCCCAGAGCTTGGGTCCGGGATATCTCATCTGGGCTGCACAGTGGGCGGGTAAAGATTTAGTGGTTGTGGTCCATGTAGTATCAATGACATAGATAACACTAGGGCAGACAGTCTGCTAAGGGAGTATTAACAGCGAGGAGCAAAACTAAATAATAAGACCAAAAAGGTAGCAGCCTCTGGATTACTACCTGAGCCATGAGTTAATTAGCACAGGGTTGATAAGATTAAGCAGGCTCAAAAATTGGTGTGGGAGAAATCTGGCTGAATTGAGACATTGACATCGGTATTGGGAAAGTAAGGACCTGGTCTGGAGGGATAAGAGACCAAGTGAATCACATAACTAGGGCTGTAGACAGGGTTTTAAACTCAACTATGAGGGCTGAAATGCTCTTTTCTTTTATCCTCAGCTGTTGGTTTTCACCTTGTAGAATCTTGTCACAAGGTTATTCTGTATGGTTCTCTAAAGTTCAGCTCTTTCAGTTGCGGTCTGTGTGCACCAGCAGCCTCCTTAAAGCTGAGCCGGAAGAAATCTTCAGCGCTCCACTACTGCCAGGGTGTAGGATTCCGCTAAATGGACTCCACACTGTTTGTCACCATGCTGTAAGTTAGTGGGGGTGGGAGCTCAGTTATAGGGCAAATTAGAGAACCCGAATCAAAGGAAGAGAGAAGAGTGCAGAACTCAGGATAGGTTATTAAAATCTCCATCACAGACACAAACAGGACATGGTTTGGAGGTCCCTGTGTTGGACTGGGGTGTACAAAGTTAACAATCACACAACACCAGGTTCTCGTCCAACAGGTTTAATTGGAAGCACTAGCTTTCGGAGCGTCGCTCCTTCATCAGGTGATTGTCAAGGACACATTTATAAGGCACAGATATTATAGCAAAAATTTACAGTGTGATGTATCTGAAATACATTGAAACACACCTGGATTGTCTGTTGAGTCTTTCATCTGTTCGAATACAGTGATAGTTTCACTTCTTTCATGTGTAAATCACAAAACCTTTTTTTAAAAGTTGCATTCTCAGGTTAGCTGATAACAATGGTGTTAGCTAGACAATATGTTGAAGGTGTTGGCCCCCTGTGTTCTCTGTCTATACCATGATGTTTAGATTGATTCTAATCTAAAAAGTGAGATAACAGAGTTTTACGTTAATTCATGCAATTTTTGAGCAAAGTACAATGTAACTCTGTACAAATTCACCCCACAAAATATATGTGTGCATGTGGGTCTTTGTCTCTGTGTGTGTGTGTCTGTCTGGGTTGGGAGTTGTGAGTGTGAGAAAGAGTATATGTGTGTGTGTGCGGGTGGTGAGTGCAGAGTGTCTTAAGTCTGTGAGGGGGTGCATGTGTGAGTATGGGAGTGTGTGTGTCTATAAGGGTATGTGTGAGTGTCTGTGTGCGTGTCTGTGTATATGTGTGTCCGTGTGTATGTGTGGAAAGGAGTGCCTGAGTGTGTGTGTGTGTGTGTTGTGTGTGTGTGTGTAGGAATATCTTTGTGTGTGTGTATAGTGCAATGGTGGTCACCTGTAGTGTAACATGAACCCAAGGTCCCGGTTGAGGCCCTCCCAATGGGTACCGAACGTAGCTATCAGCCTCTGCTTGAAAACGTTTCGCTGCTGCCTGTCCCGAAGTCCGCCTTGGAGGGTGGTCATCCGAAGGTCTGAGGTCGAATGTCCTGGACCACGGAAGTGTTTCCCAACTGGGAGGGAACCCTCCTGTCTGTTGATTGTTGTGCGGTACCCATTCATCCGTTGTCGTAGCCTTTGCTCAGTTTCCCCAATGTACTATGCCTCCGGGCATCCTTGCCTGCAACGTATAAGATAGACAACGGTGGCTGAGTCACATGAGTACCTGCCACATACAAGGTGGGAGGTGTCCCCACGTGTAATGGTAGTATCTATGTCCACAATCTGACACGTCTTGCAACATCCACCGTGACAGGGTTGTATAGAATTGTCCTGGGAGCCAGGCAGTTTGCTACGAACAATGATCTGTTTGAGGTTTGGCGGTTGTTTAAAAGCCAGTGGTGGAGGTGTGGGGAAGGTCTTGGTGAGGTCCTCATCCTCATTGATAATGTGTTGCAGTTCACGAAGAACATGGCGTAATTTTTCAGCTCCTGGGAAGTACTGAACAACGAAGGGTACCCTGTCAGTTGCAGCACGTGTCTGTCTCCTGAGGAAGTCATTACGGTTCCTTGCTGTGGCACGTCGGAACTGACGGTCGATAAGTTGAGCATCGTACCCTGTTATTGTGAAGGCATCCTTGAGTACTTTCAGGTGCCCTTCACATTCCTCCTCATCTGAGCAGATGCGGTGTTTGCGTAGGGCTTTTCCATAGGGAATGGCTGTTTTTAATATGTTTTGGGTGGAAGCTGGAGAAGTGTAGCATTGTGAGGTTGTCTGCGGGTTTGCGGTAGAGTGTGGTGCTGAGGTGCCCATCCTTGATGGAGATGCATGTGTCCAAGAATGAGACAGATAGTCGAGAGTAGTCCATGGTGAGTTTGGTGGGATGAAACTTGTTGATGTCACTGTGTAGTTTTATCAATGACTCCTTGCCATGGGTCCAGAGGAAGGAATTGTCATCAATGTACCTGGTATATAATGTTGGTTGGAGATCCTGGATAGAGAAGAAGTCTTGTTCGAACCTGTGCATGAAGATGTTGGCATATTGGGGTGCAAATCTGGTTCCCATGACAGTTGCATGTATCTGGATGAAGATCTGGTTGACAAAGGTGAAGACGTTGTGATCGAGGATAAAGTGGATGAGTTCGAGGATGGTGCTCGGAGATCAGTAGATGTTGGTGTTGAGTACTGAGGCTGTTGCCGTGATGTCATCCTTGTGGGGGATGCTGATGTAGAGTGCGGAAATATCAATTGTGATGAGGAATGTTCCCGGTTCAACTGATCCGTGGATGCTGTGTTTCTGTAAGAAATCCGTAGCGTCACGACAGGAGCTAGGGATCTCCTTTACAATGGGTTTCAAGATGCCTTCAACATAGCTGGACAGATTCTCACACAGGGTCCCATTGCCCGATACGATGGGACGTTCTGTTGTATTAGCTTTGTGTACCTTTGGAAGGCAGTAGAAGTTACCTACATGAGGAATACGTGGGATGAGGGAACGTAGGGAACTCTGAAGGACTGGATCCAAAGTCCTGATCAATGTGTTTAATTCATGGGTGGGTAATTCAGGATAGCTTATTAAAATCTCCAGCACAGACACAAGCAGGACATGATTGGAGGTCCCGGTGTTGGACAGGTGTGTACAAAATTAAAAATCACACAATACCAGGTTCATTGGCCTTCATCTCAAACCTGAATATTTTGATATCTTTTTGTAAGCTCTAAAAACAAATTTTGTTTAAAGAGTATGACTGAGAGATTACTGTCAGTCATTAATAATTAAAATAGAAAACTGAGGCCCTAATTTGGGTTCTAGGAAGTGGAGTGATTGAAACAAGGTCAGCCAGGTAGATCTCATAGAATAGGAGTTCCCTGATTGAGGATGTTAACCTGTTCCAATCAGGGAGCCCTGGCTGACAGTATGCTCTTAACATGGTCTTCATGGTCTGAAGCCACCTTTCCAATGCTCCCTGGGATTCAGTATGGTATGCACTTTATTTAAAGTGCTGTTTGTCTAAGTTGTCCATGACTTCTTTAAACAGGCTAATAGTAAAATTAGACTCTTGGTCTGATTGAATCTCTCTGGGTAGTCCATACTCCTTAAAAAAAAGCTGCTCACTCCTCTCCCTCCCTTTTGGCCGAAATACTCCACAATGGAATTGCCTCCGGAAATCTGGTGGACACACCCATTATGGTTAGAAAGCACTGGTTCCCACTTTTAGTTTTAGGAAGTGGACCTACACAATCAATGATAACCCGTGTCAAAAATTCTTTGAATGCAGGAATTAGCAACAAAGTTGCTGGTTTTATTCCTGCCTGTGGCTTCCCTACCATTTGGCAAGAATGACAGCTATGTCAAAATTTATTAACATCCTTGTGCAGTCCAGGCAAATAGAAATGCTTTTGGACCTTAGCCTGAGTCTTCTCACACCTAGGTGACCGCCTCCTGATGCTCCCTGTAACAATTCCTGTCTGCATGCTCCTGGCAACACAATCTGGTGCACTTCTGCCCATTTCTCCTCGACACCAAACTGCCGTGGTGACCTGGTGATTTTTAGTCACTCATGGAAGGAACATATACAGTTTTATTCGAGTTGTTCGATTGACTTCAGAAGGCAGGCTTGGTGGTAATCCGAGTGAAAGGTGAATTTGCCGAAGTCCATGTCACCTTCCTGGGCCATGTTGTTGGACATGGACAAATGGCCCCACGGGATGTGAAAACAAAAGAAATTGGGAAATTTCCCACAGCATTGACAACAGTTGCAGCACGACCATTCCTGGGTTTGAGAGGATTGTATCGGATTTTAGCAGTGTAGATCACCCATTCACTGAGTTGTTAAATAAAGGGCAAGTTTCAGGCATTTACCAACCTCAATTCTGTGTTAGTCACTGCCCCAGTGTTAGCCACACCTGTTTATGTGAAGCCTTTGAAGGTGCCTATCGATGTCAGTGATGTGGGTGTCGGTGCGATGCTCCTGCAGGAGGGCGATAGGGAATAGAAAGACCCATTGGGCATTTTTCCAAGAAGTTGAACGTTCAACAGAAATATTCAATGGTGGATAAAGAGACTTTGAGCTTGGTGTTGCCATTATAACATTTCAGTGTCTTTTTCAGCAATGTATCTTAGATAATCGTATTCACTGATCATCACCCATTGCCATTTGTGGAGAAGTTCAGACTGTTTCAATGGAGCTTGTTGTTGCAGCCTTTCCATTTGACAATTGTGCGGGTGGCAGGTCACGAAAACGGGACTGCTGATGCGTTATTGAGACTCGAATGAGACACGGAGGTGTTCGGTGGTGGTGTGTGGCCCGGCCTGAATTTACATTTGCCTGTGTATGTTTGCAGGGGTGTAGTTAGTACTGTGTGTCTATGTGTTTCAGCTACGATCCAGTTTTTTTATCAGATTTTTGGAGATTGATTTTTTTAAGGGGAATGTGTCACAAAGCTGCTCCTTTTCTTAAGGATACTGTACCCTTGCTTTGATTTGAAGATGCTGGTGTTGGACTGGGGTGTACAAAGTTAAAAATCACACAACACCAGGTTATAGTCCAACAGGTTTATTTGGAAGCACTGGCTTTCAGAGTACACAACCACTTGATGAAGGGGCACCTTGTCTGCACGTGAGAGATAGACAGCATTGACTGAGACACATGAGTACTTGCAGTGTACGTCGCGGTGGTGTTAACACATGTGATGGTACAACCCATGTTGAAGATCTGACATGCTTTGCAGTGGTTGCTATGACAGGGTTGTGTGGTGTTTTGTTCGATGTTCTCCTGAACGCTGGGTAGTTTGAGGTGAACGATAGTCTGTTTGAGGTTTTGTGGGTGTTTAAAGATGAGAAGTGGCAGTGTAGGGATGGCTTTGACAAGATGCTCGTTGTCATTGATGACATGTTGAAGGCTGTGATATACACATGGTGTAGCTTCTCCACTCTGAGGATGTACTGGATGATGAAAGGTACTCGATGTGATGTATTCTGTGTCTGTCTTCTGAGGAGGTCGTTTTCGTTTTGGCAAGTCGGAACTGGCAATCAATGAGTTGGGCTTTGTGTCTCATGGTACTGAGGGTGTCCTTTAAAACCTTTATCCAACGTTTCTCCTCATCTGTTCATATGCTATGCATGTGCATGGCTTGTCTGTAGGGAATTCCTTCTTTAACACCCTGAGGGTAGAAGCTGGAGAAATGCCGAACCCATGGGCTTGTGGTAGAGTGAAGTCCTGAGGTGTTTGTCCTTTCTGGATATACGGGCATCTAAAACAGTACCAATTGTGAAGAGCATTTCATGGTAAGTCTGATGGTTGTGAAGAATCTTGCTGATATCACTGTGTAGCCCTTTCGGTATTCCTTACCATGAGTCCATGGGAAGAAAATGTCGTCGATGTAGCTGGTGGACAGCATTGATTGGAGGTCCTGTGCAGCCAAGAATTCTCACTAGAACTTGTGCCTGTAAATGTTGGCATATTGGGGTGCAGATCCGACTTCTATTGGCTGTTCCGTGTGTCTGGTTAAAGAACTGGTTATCGAAGGTGAAGGTGCTGTGATCAAGGATGAAGCAGATGAGTTGTAGGATGGGTCTGGAAATTAGCAGTTAATGGTCTTGTGTGCTGAGCTGTTGCAGCAATGCCGTTGCCGTATGGGATGCTGGTTCAGAGTGCCGAAGCGTCCATTAGGATGAGGAATGTTCCTGGTATCACTGGTCTGTGGGTGGTGAATGTCTCTCGGAACTCTATCGTGTCATGACAGAAGCTGGAAGTTCATCATACAATGGGTTTCAAGATGGCCTCAGCATCATCAGAAAGGGTCTCACAGATTGTCCCATTGCCTGATCCAACTGGCTGACCAGGCGTATTGGCTTTGTGTATTTTCAGATGACAGGAGAGGTCTCAGTATATGAGAATTATGAAGGACGAGAGTGTAGAGGATTCTCTGGAGATCTTGGTCTAAGGTCTTGATCAATTCTTTGAGTTGATGGGTGTGTTCTTTGGTTGGTTCAGTAGCTCGTTGTCTGTGTGTTCCTGGGTGTACACTGGTCGGTATGCTTCTGTGGAGTAATCCATTCTATTATGTATGATGGTGGCTCCTCCTTTGTCTGCTGGTTTGATAACCATGTTGCGTCTGGCCATGAGAGCATGGATGGCGTTGTGTTGTGCGTCGGTGACATTCTGCACTGCCTTGTGAGTGCAGGTGATGAATCTGGCTTTACCACATCTCCGGGCTGATTGAGCAGACACGGCGAGCCTAGGGCAGAGGGCCTTCTGCAGGGATCCAATTCAACTCTTTCTTCTTTAGTGGCTGCACTATGGATCTCTCCACCAACTGTTCCGGTTCATTGGTTCCCTCACTGGGCTCACTGCTGACATCTTTCGGTGTGTGGAAGAATTCCCTAAACCTCATTTGCCTTACGAATTCGTCTGTGTCTAACACGAGACCAGTGGGGCAGACATTTTGTCCGTGGGGCAGAAATTGAGCCCTTGGCTGAGAACTTCGATTTACACAACAACATAGAATCGCTGAGCAGAAACTGACAGCTAAGATTATGTACCCATGAAGACAGCCTCAACTGTGGTCCTGGGATTATGTTGTGATACACATGATACTACCAGACTGCTCTGTATTTGTAAAATCTTCCTTACTGTCCTATTTTGACACCAGCACATAAATTGTTTGATCTGATTAAATTACCTTGTACAGTTTTGAATGACTTACCACATTGCTTAAAACATTCACATGAGACTCTCCTACTTATTGTGTTATTCCAGTTATCTTACTCTTCTCCAGCATCACGTTATTTTTTAATTATCTCTCTACCTCATTTAATGGGTACATCGGTCAGCCTTCCGCTTGTTATCCACCTGTTGATATTTTTCTTACAGGGCGTGATGCCCTTGATCAAATGCAGATGTCCGTTATTCAGCCTCTCGACACATCACTCACCCCATTTGTCTGATCTTTTGTTCTCTCTGGTCATTAATCTCTCTGGTTATAAATGGTGTGCCTGTATGCTTATATCTCACTGCACCTGACAACAGGGTAACTCTTCAAACACTTGGGATTTCAATTAAACCTATTGGACTATCGGCTGATATTGTGTAACTTTGGCCTTTTCCTACCCCGGGCTAACAACGACACCTATATTCGGGACACCACCCACGCCCTCCACCTCCTCCACGATTTTCACTTCCCCGGTCCCCAATGCCTTATCTT
Source organism: Chiloscyllium punctatum (assembly GCF_047496795.1). Taxonomy (NCBI): domain Eukaryota; kingdom Metazoa; phylum Chordata; class Chondrichthyes; order Orectolobiformes; family Hemiscylliidae; genus Chiloscyllium; species Chiloscyllium punctatum. The sequence continues at coordinate 59,383,779 of NC_092780.1, read as the reverse complement.
CACCATGGACATCCAGTTCCTGTACACTTCCATCCCCCATCTCGAAGGATTCAAAGCCCTCCGCTCCTTCATTTCCCACCGTACCAACCAGTACCCTTCCACTGACACCCTCCTTCGAATGACTGAACTGGTCCTCACACTGAACAACTTCTCTTTCCAATCCTCCCACTTCCTCCAAACCAAAGGAGTAGCCATGGCCACCCACATAAGCCCCAGCTATGCCTGCCTCTTCGTAGGATATGTGGAACAATCCATGTTCCGCAGCTACACTGGCACCACTTCCCACCTTTTCCTCCGCTACATCGATGACTGTGTCGGCGCTGCCTCATGCTCCCAAGAGGAGGTTGAACAGTTCACCCACTTTACCAACACCTTCCACCCTGACCTCAAATTCACCTGGACCATCTCAGACTCCTCCCTCCCCTTCCTTGACCTCTCCATTTCTATCTCGGGCGACCGAGTCAACACGGACATTTACTATAAACCGACCGACTCCCACAGCTACCTGGACTACACCTCCTCTCACCCTGCCCCCTGTAAAAACGCCATCCCATATTCCCAATTTCTTCGTCTCCGCCGCATCTGCTCCCAGGAGGACAAGTTCCAATACTGAACAACCCAGATGGCCTCCTTCTTCAAAGACCTCAATTTCCCCCCAGACGTGGTTGACGATGCCCTCCACCGCATCTCCTCCACTTCCCGCTCCTCTGCCCTTGAGCCCCGCCCCTCCAACCGCCACCAGGACAGAACCCCACTGGTCCTCATCTACCCGCCCACCAACCTCCATATGCAGCGCAGCATCCGCCATCATTTCCGCCACCTCCAAACGGACCCCACCACCAGGGATTTATTTCCCTTCCCTGCCCTATCAGCATTCTGAAAAGACCACTCCCTCCGTGACTCCCTCGTCAGATCCACACCCCCCACCAACCCAACCTCCACTCCCGGCACCTTCCCCCGAAACTGCAAGAAATGCAAAACTTGCACCCACACCTCCCCGCTTACTTCATTCTCAGGCCCCAAGGGATCCTTCCATATCCGCCACAAATTCACCTGCACCTCCACACAAATCATTTATTGCATCCGCTGCACTCAATATGGCTTCCTCTATATTGGCGAGACAGGCCGCCTACTTGCGGAACGTTTCAGAGATCACCTCTGGGACACCAGGACCAACCAACCCAACCACCCCGTAGCTCAACACTTCAACTCCCCCTCCCACTCCATCAATGACATGCAGGTCCTTGGACTCCTCCATCGCCAGACCATAGCAACACGATGGTTGGAGGAAGAGCGCCTCATCTTCCACTTGGGAACCCTCCAACCACAAGGTATTAACTTAGATTTCTCCAGTTTCCTCATTTCCCCTCCCCCCACCTTGTCTCAGTCAAATCCCTCAAACTCAGCACCGCCTTCCTCACCTGCAATCTTCTTCCTGACCTCTCCGCCCCAACCCCCACTCCGGCCTATCACCCTCACCTTGACCTCCTTCCACCTATCGCATTTCCAACGCCCCTCCCCCAAGTCCCTCCTCAATACCTTTTATCTTCGCCTGCTGGACACACTTTCCTCATTCCTGAAGAAGGGCTCATGCCGGAAACGTCGATTCTCCTGCTCCTTGGATCCTGCCTCACCTGCTGCGCTTTTCCAGCAACACATTTTCAGCTCTGATCTGCAGTCCTCACTCTCTCCTTAACAACGACACCTCCACATATTGCGAACTGTGAAAGCAGAGAGCACTGAGACCCAAATTCTGATGGAAACTGATCATCGACCTGTGGGTGATGGTGTTGTTATTCTTGTTACCAAGTCGAAAGAGTATGTGATCACTTTAAAAGAGAGTTGTCCTTTATGAGCTAAGAGATTGTAACAGAACATGTGTCTGTGACGGGTGAAGAGAGAGCTCGACATTGATATAATGGATCAATTAGCTTGGGGCGGGGGAGGTGTTTTGATGTTGCGCTAACCGAATTTGAATTTAACCAATTAATAATTATGCCCGGGATGCAAAAAAACAATTGAATTAAAATTTTACAGTATTGACGACATCAGACCATTGAGAGGGTACGATGTTGGGGATATGGAAAGGAAGGGCATTGTGAACATTAATGAGAGGGAACTGCTGATTAAACCAGAGAGTGCATTTCATCTGAAACAGGCTCTCAAAGCTTCAAACAAAATCTCCCAGAAGGCCCCATCTATTACAGAGACCAAGGAATTTTATACAAAGGCACTAGTTGAAAAAGAGAAAAACCCTCAAAGTCAACAGCCCAGGGAAAAAGCAGCAAATCAGGAAGGACAAGAGGAATACAGCAGATTGGGATGGACAGAAGGAAACAGCAGATTCAGGAGAACAGAAGGAAGACAGCAGAGGAACTGGATGGATTTTGAGAGATTAAGTTGATTTAATATTTAAGAATTGTGTTATTGCAGTAGTATTTTTATAGAGTTGGGATCAGACAGTGATTACTGAAGAACAAAGGGAGCTTGGGTTTGTTAAAAGGTTTTGTTTAGTGTCCACTGTTAGAATTAGAAAAAATAAACTGTTATTTTCTTTAAGCTGTGGAAATCAAGCAGTTTTCTTTCCTTCACTCCCACATTTAACAGATTGCGAGGTGAGGTGAGTTTTTCTGACCGTTTTAGTTTTCCTTCGCAGAGGATTTAGAGGAACACATCGTAACATTATCTAAGTCTCTTTGTGAGATCCTGTTTTTCACAAGAGTCCAAGCAGATCAGGAGATCCACTTAAATATAAGGAATCCAAGTATGACCTTCACAGACCCATTAAGACAGCCAAGGACCAATACCGCTCCAAAGTAGAGACCAAGACAGGCACCCGGCAACTATGGCAAGGACTGAATGACATCACAGGTTCTAAAACGTGACAGTGCAAGATAGCAGACAATGACACATCCCTCCCGGATCGTATCAATGCCTTCTGTGCTCGCTTTGAGCAGAATTTCAGCAGAGAGTTAATACCTATTCTGAAAAGTCCTGACGAATCTAGCCCAACAGTCACTGGATCAGAGGTCAGATCGGTTTTCCTTTGTTTGAATCCAAGGAAAGCAATGGGACCAGATGGAGTACCGGGCCATGCACTCAGAGCATGTGCAGATCAACTCGCAGAGGTCTTCTTGGACATCTTCAACCTCTCCCTGCAGCAGGCCACTCTCCCTGCCTGTTCCAAGAGGCCGACATCATCCCTGTGCCGAAGAAGGCGCATGCAGCATGTCTCAATGACTACCGCCCAGTGGCTCTAACCTCAGTGGTCATGATGTGCTTTGAAAGGCTCCCCACTACTCTTGACCCCCTCCAATTTGCCTTTCACACCAATAGATCCATGTCAGATGCCATAATCATATGCCCTTCACTCCTGCCTAGAACATCTTCACACCAAGAACAGCTACATAAGAATCCTACTCATTGACTATAGTCCAGCCTTCAACACTATTGTCCCCTTCAGACTGATTACTAAACTTAGTGAACTCAGACTAAGCCCCACTCTCTGCAACTGGATCCTCAGTTTCCTGACCCACAGGCCACAATCCGTGAAGACTGGGGACAATATTTCATCCTCACGAACACTCAACACTGGAGCCCTCCAGAGGTGTACACTTGGCCCCCTTGTGTACTCACTGTATAGCTTTGACTGCATCACCAAATACCAGACTAATACTGTTCACAAGTTCGCTGATGACACCACCATATTCGGTCGAATCTCAGATGGCGACGAAACAGACTATAGACGGAAGGTGGAAGACCTGGAAAAATGGTGCACTGAGAACAACCTAGCTCTCAATGCCAGCAAAACCAAGGAACTCATTATTGGCTTTTGGCAGGATGTTCCTCATTCCACCCTACACATTAACAGCACAGAGGTGGAACGAGTGGAGAGTATCAAGCTCCTGGGAGTGGTCATCCACAACAAGCTTCCTTGGACTTTTCTTGTGGACACACTAGTTACGAAGGCCCAGCACAATGAGAGGATACGTAATTGGGGAAAAGGAAACTATGATGCGATCAGACGTGAGTTGGGAAGCATGAACTGGGAGTAATTCTTCCATGTAAAGGACACTATAGACATGTGGAGACTGTTTAAGGAACATTTGTTGCAAGTGATGAAGAAATATGTCCCTCTGAGATAGGCAAGAAGGGGTAAGATAAAGGAACCTTGGATGAAGAGAGTGGTGGAGCTTCTCGTCAAAAGAAAGAAGGCAGCTTACATAAGGTGGAGGAAGCAAGGGTCTTGCTCAGCTCTGGAGGATTACAGGCAGGCGAGGAAGGAGCTCAAAAATGGTCTGAGTAGAGCCAGGAGGGGGCACAAAAAAGACTTGGCAGGAAGGATTAGGGAGAATCCAAAGGCATTTTACATGTATGTGAGGAATAAGAGAATGAGCAAAGAAAGAGTAGGGCCGATCGGGGATAGCATAGGGAATTTGTGTATAGAGTCTGGGGAGGTAGGGGAACCCGTAAATGAGTTTTTCGCTTCTGCCTTTATACTAAAGAAAAAGGACCTTGTAGTGAATGAAACCATTGAGGAGCAGGTAAGCATGCTGAAATGGATAGGGATAAAGGGAGCTGATATGCTGAAAATTTTGTCAAACATTAAGATTGACAAGTCACCAGGCCAGGACCAGATTTGCCCTTGGCTGCTTTGGGAAGTGAGAAATGTGATTGCTTCACCACTTGCGAAGATCTTTTCATCCTCGCTCCCCACTGGAGTCGTACCTGAGGACTGGAGAGAGGCAAATGTAATTCCTCTCTTCAAGAAAGGAAATAGGGAAATCCCCGGCAATTACAGACCAGTCAGTCTCACATCTGTCGTCGGCAAGGTGTTAGAAAGGATTCTGAAGGATAGGATTTATGACCATCTGGAAGAGCATGGCTTGATTAAATGCAGCCAGCACGGCTTTGTGAGGGGCAGGTCATGCCTCACAAATCTTGAGTTCTTTGGGGATGTGACTAGAAAAGTTGATGAGGGTCGAGGTGTGGATGTGGTGTATATGGACTTCCGCAAGGCATTTGATAAGGTTCCCCATGGTAGGTTCGTTCAGAAGATCAGGAGGAATGGGATTCAGGGAAAAGTAGCTGTCTGGTTACAGAATTGGCTGGTCGACAGAAGACAGCGAGTGGTAGTGGAAGGAAAATATTCTGCCTGGTAGTCAGTGGTGAGTGGTATTCAACAGGGCTCTGTCCTTGGGACTCTACTGTTTGTAATTTTTATTAATGACTTGGATGAGGAGATTGAAGGATGGGTTAGTAAGTTTGCAGATGACACAAAGGTTGGAGGTGTTGTTGACAGTATAGAGGGCTGTTGTGGGCTGCAGCCGGACATTGACAGGATGCAGAGATGGGCTGAGAGGTGGCAGATGGAGTTCAACCTGGATAAATGCAAGGTGATACATTTTGGAAGGTCGAAATTGAAAGTTGAGTACAGGATTAAAGACAGGATTCTTTGCAGTGTGGAGGAATAGCGGGATCTTAGTGCGCAGGTACATAGATCCCTTAAAATTGCCACCCAAGTGGACAGGGTTGTTAAGAAAGCATATGGTGTTTTGGCTTTCATTAACAGGGGATTGAATTTAAGAGCCGTGAGATCTTGTTGCAGCTCTATAAAACTTTGGTTAGACTACATCTGGAATACTGTGTCCAGTTCTGGTCGCCCTATTATAGGGGAGATGTGGATGCTTTGGAGAGGGTTCAGAGGAGGTTTACCAGGATGCTGCCTGGAATAGTGGACTTATCTTATGAAGAGAGGTTGACTGAGCTCAGACATTTTTCATTGGAAAAAAAGGAAGAGAGGGGACCTAATTTAGGTGTATAAGATAATGAGAGGCATAGATGGAGTCGATAGCCAGAGACTTTTTCCCAGGGCAGAAATGACTAACACGAGGGGTCATAGTTTTAAGTTGTTTGGCGGAAAGTATGGAGGGAATGTCAGAAGCAGGTTCTTTCCGCAGGGAGTTGAAAGAGCATGGAATGCATTGCCACCAGTTGGGTCATTGGGGATATTTAAGAGACTGCTGGACATGCATATTGTCATAGAAATTTGAGAATTCGTACATTAGGTTTACCTTGCATGAGGATCAATGGTCGGCACAACATAATGGGCTGAAGGGCCTGTTCTGTGCTGTACTGTTCCATGTTCTATTTAACGTCTCTTCTTCCTCAGGCAGCAGAGGAAATTTGGCATGATGGTGAATACCCTTGCCAATTTTTACAGGTGTGCTAGCAAGAGCATTTTGACTGGGTATATCACTATGGTATCTGTACCATTCAAGATCGGAGATGGTTACAGAAAGTGGTGAACTCGTCTGGACAATCACAAAGGCCAACCTCCCATCTATAGAATCCATCTACCAGGCCCGCTGTCAAGGAAAGGTCGCCAGCATTCTCAAAGATCCATCCCACCCTGGCAATGTTTTTCTACAACCTCTGCCGTCGGGGAGAAGGTACAGAATCCTGAACACACACACCAGCTGCTTTCTTAACAGTTTCTATCCTATTTCGATCAAATACTGAATGAACTCACAAAATCTTAACATTCAGCTGTACCTGTGTTTTTGTTTTTGCTGCTGTTTATCTATTATTTACTCATCTATGCTACTTAACTCTGTGATCTGCCTTTATTGCTCGTAAGACAAAGCTTTTCACTGTGCGTCAGTACACGGGACAATAAATTCAATTCAATTCTCTCAGACTCACACATGACAAGAATGTTGAGACAATAAAGTAACTGGTTGTCACTGACTGGATAGCTTCAGTCCGTTGTGAGGTAATTACAGCAGCTACATAATTTCACCTTATTCCTTTTTGCACGCTGTTGTATAGTTCTAGATTGTACACTGGATTAAAAACACTGGACTGTTCTTTTTCACACAGCCCACAGTTTGATTGGCTTCTGTGAATTCTAACTCTGGGACACTGTTTCAACCCTGAATTTCTTGAGAACAGAAATCTCCTCCACTGTCAGTTTGACTGTCCAAGAACCTGGGAATCCTCCTTGATGTGTACCCCATGAGTAATTTGCCCAGCTCACATTATTTCAGACATTATGTTTCCTTATCCACAGCCATCACGATCCTCACGAACACGACCATAACTACTGTTAATAATAAGACATGTTTATAATAACAGAAGTAGCGATAATGGGAAAACGAGAATAATAACTTGAGTCAACATTTCCAATGAATAGGATATTTGATTCCATACTGAGTTTAATTATTTTTTCCCTGAGTAGGTATGAAGAATAGACAATCGATGTGATTGAGCTGAAGTTGGGACGGTCAGTGTTGTTGAGATTGGGTTGTACCTCCAGCTGTCATCTTTCAGAATTTCTATTTGACAGTTTTCCCCTGATCTGCTGAATAAACCGAAACTGTTTTTTTGCAACTTTTTATAAAGAATTTAACAATTGACGTCACCAAACATTTTACTGAACTTTTTAACTGCTCTCTGAACTTGGCCTGAGACACCACGTAAATAAATGTGTTTGTGCAGCAGCTCAGGTTCCGCAGCATATGGGCAACATTTTCAAAGATATAGAAGGAATACTCATCTAGGTAAGAACAGACATCAAAAATATATAAAATATACACTAACCAAAGAAGTATAAAACTGCCCGAAATGCTGAAGAGTAAAATCACAGACTTTCTTCTGTTTCTCATCTCTGGGTCACTGTGGTCCAGGGCCTTGTTTTGACACTTTAAGCCCTTTCGGATTCGACTGACCTTGAAAATGTGTTTGACTGTCAGAATGTTGAGGAACAGAATTAACCCGAATGGTATCAATGGGGTTAAGACCTTTTCAATCTTCCGAAATCCAATCCATCTCGGGTCAGTAAAATAACTTCGCTTATTAGAGCAGAAAAACGTTACATTATCAATTATCACTTTAGGTTTAAAACTGAAGTCGATGGGAATATTTTTTTCAACAGAGCAGAGTGCCTGTTGTTGCAGTTTTCTTGGTACAATATGTCGTTTTCAACTTCTGGAAACAAATGGCTACAAATCGGTCAAAGGTGAAAGAGACAGTGAACCAGACAGAACAGTCGACAGCTGCACGGAGCAAGACATAACGAACACTGCATACAGGAGTGATTCTCAGGAAATTTAATGGGAAATAATAGTCATTGATTCGATGAAGTATGACATTAGTGATTATTGCCAATAGATCCGCTGCTGCCATGGCAACCAGGTACAAAGTGATGCATGGAGAAAGGCCACACTTTCCCTGCGATAAAACCACGATTGCCAACACATCAACTGTACAAAGAGAAGCAGAACACACCACAACTGAGATGTGATATCACTGACAGTTTCCCGATTAAAGCCAAGACTACAAGGGCGAGATTTAAAACAAAATGCGTGAGGACCCGGCTACGGTTAAGTCATAGATTATTTTGTTAAATATTTCAATAAAATTATCATTATGTCTGTTCTTGATTTCATTAGCCTCATAACATGGTTAAATAAGACAAATGTGTGTTCTGAATCAAGCCGAATGATTGAACCACATTTGGAACAGAGCGCCTTATACTTATATTCAGATAAATAAGAGTTCGGCTCAGGGCTGTCTCCGGAGTATATTTTGAGAGGTTTGGGATGGTGGGGTTATGGTAATTGGTCTGGTCGCATATTCAAATTAAATCTGAGAGATTGCAGAAATTAGGACATTTTTTGTTAGATGTGTTTCTGTTCAGCGCATATGAGAGGCATTAGTCATGAACCAACAGAGACAATATAAATAACAAAGTGTTTAGAAATGGAATGTGGGGTATCATAATGACGACATTGTGGGCGCCCAGTTTGAATTTCACTAATAAAAGACGGTCTCTCAGAAATCCACGAATGAATTCAAATAAATCCTTTACTCAAAGAGTTGTGAGAAAATGGAGTGTCTGCCATGTGCAGTAAACGAGATGAATAATTGTATAAAGGAAGCGAAATCTCTCAAACTCTGGAAAACTGGTATACTAAATGTTTACTACATAATATTTAAATCATTATATCAGCTTGCTCGTGACCTCAAATTGGCAGCTTCCTGGGGGAGGGGAATAGCTCAGGCAGCAGCAGTGAGTACAACAATAACACGACTTGGAAGAAATGTCCGTTTCTGCCCTGCTCTGAAAAGCATCCTGGACCGAACGGTCCTTCAGAAACCCAGAGGGTCAGTGCAGTCAGGTTTGTATTCCCGTTCGGGCCTGAACTCGGTAAAATGATAATGTACTCAACGGGGCCAATAAGAATGGGTTCAGACAGGGACCATTGATTTAACCGTGCATGACTTCCCTAAAAAGTATAAAATGTTATAACAGAGAACAGAATTGAAATCCAGGCAGTTGAGCCAACAGATTAATTCAAACAAGTCATTCACGATGACAGCGTTAGTGTAATGATATTCCTGACTCCGTCCATATAGATGGCACAACAAGCTCCACATGAAGAGACAGATGACACTCAAGAATGTCGAGCTATTTCCACGGTCACGGAAGCAGCTCGAGCTGTTGAGTAATTCCACACAGAACAGTAATGACCTCATGCACATCATTCGGCAATCTCATGGTTTACAGACACTTACCAGGTACCCCAATGACCGCCAGCATCAGGTAATATATTTTTCTGACTAACTGAATTGGTCGATGCATTTTCGTTATGAATTATTCTGTCCCTTCGTGCTTATGGGCAAATCACTGAATTACCCTCGTTTCCAGAGCATGTATCTTATGCCCTAAAAGTTATCCACTGGGACACTGAGGTTTCAACATTGCTCAACCTGTTTTCACCTCATTTGAGCAAACAGCTTGCGATTGTTGCCTTAATTCCCTGTTGATGGGACAGGTTTAGCGATGAGGTGTTGCAACGCAATGTTCTCATGAGGTTTATCGAATCGCTGCAAGGACAACTTCATTAGTACCAGCCCCCTTCCTCGTCCCCATTGATCTGTGGGACATTGTTGCCTCTATCTGTCAATGAATTGGTTTCTGATTGAATCCAGCATCAGAATGTTGTCAGCCCCTTCATTTCAGATGATGCCATGAGGTGACTTTACAATGTTATTATCACTAGATTATTGCTCAAAAGAACCAGTTTATATTTTCATGGGAATCTGCAGTTAAAAACAGGGATGGCATCAACGTGGGGTTTGAGGATGATTCAGGAGAAGAGTGAAAGTAATAGGGGTGGTTGTTATGGGGGCCTTTAACTTTCTAGATATTGAATGGGAAAGCTATAGCTCGAGTTCGTTTATTTAAATATTGATTAAGGTTCTAATACTGAACAGGAAACAAGTTCTGAATGTCAGAAAAGCCCATCTTCTTCATTACTGTCCAAAGGCAAAAGTCACATGGCACCAGGTTATAATCCAACAGATTTATTCCAAATCACAACAGGAAGCACTTCAACTGATGTCGGAGCAGCGCTCCCAAAGCGGGAGATTCTGAATAAATCTGTTCGACTAGAACCTGGGGTCATCTGACTTTCCCCACAGCAGCCCAACATCAGCATCTCCACATCATTATTGTCCATTAGGGAAGGAAATTGCTGTGTCATATTGGTCTTCGGATATACGTGACTCCAGTCCCATAACTGAGGCACAGATAGGCGGTTTTGTGGGGGCGAGAGACTCAGGTTTGGTATGTTGCCTCCCAGGTGCAAGGGTACGTGACATCTCTGATCGTGTTTTCCGGGTCCTTAAGGGGGAGGGGGAGCAGCCCGAAATCGTGGTCCACATTGGCACCAACGACATAGGTAGGAGGAGGGCTGAGGATGTTAGGCAGTCTTTCAGGGAGCGAGGTTGGAAGCTCAGGGTTAGAACAAACAGAGTTGTTGTCTCTGGTTTGTTACCCATGCCACGTGATAGAAAATCGCGGAATAGGGAGAGAGAACAGTTAAATGTGTGGCTACAGGGATGGTGCAGGAGGAAGGGATTCTGGTTTCTGGATAACTAAGGTTCTTTCTGGGGAAGGTGGGACCTCTATAAACAGGATGGTCTACACCTGAACCTGAGGGGCACCAATATCCTTGCGGGGAGGTTTCCTGTGCTCTTGGTGGGGTGGGGGGCGGGTTAAACTAAATCTGCAGGGGCATAGGAACCTAGACTGTAGCTTTAGGGTGCAGGACCTGGAGTGTAGGGAGGTTAGGAACATGCCATCAATCTCAAAATAGGGTGCCTGTAAACAGGAAAGTGGTTTGAAGAATGGTACGAAATAAGGTAGGCGAACTTGCAGCGTGGGTTGGTACCTAGGATTTCGATGTTGTGGCTATTATGGACACATGGGTAGAAGAGGGACAGGATTGGCTGTTGCAGGCTCCAGGGTTTAAATGTTTTAGTAGGGTCAGACGTGGAGGTAAAAGAGGGGGAGGTGTGGCATTGCTTGTCAAAGATGGTATTACAGCAGTGGAAAGGACGATGGATGAAGACTCGTCATCTGAGGTAGTTTGGGCTGAGGTTAGGAATAGGAAAACCCAGTTAGGAGTGTTCTGCAGGCCTCCTAATAGTCCTAGAGACGTAGAAAAAGGGATTGCGAGGATGATTCAGGAGAAGAGTGAAAGTAATAGGGGTGGTTGTTATGGGGGACTTTAACTTTCTAGATATTGATTGGGAAAGCTATAGCTCGAGTTCGTTCGATAGGTCAGTGTTTGTCCAATGTATGTAGGAGGGTTTCCTGACACAATATGTAGACAGGCCAACAAGAGGTGAGGCCATACTGGATTTGATTCTGGGTAGCGAACCAGGCCAGGTTTTAGAATTGGAGGTAGGTGAGCACTTTGGGGACAGTGACCACAATTCGGTGACTTTTACTTTAGTGATGGAGAGGGATAAGTGTGCACTGCAGGGCAAGAGTTATAGCTGGGGGCAGGGAAATTATGATGCGGTGAGGCACAACTTAGGATGCGTGGCTTGGAAAAGTAGGCTTCAAGGCATGGGCGGAATTGATATGTGGAGCTTGTTCAAAGAGCAACTATTGAGTCTCCTTGATAAATATGTACCTGTCAGGCAGGGAGGAAAGGGTCGTGTGAGGGAGCCATGGTTTAATAAGGAATTGGAATCCCTTGTTAAAGAGAAGATGAGGCGTGAAGGTTCAATTGGGGCGATAGAGAGTTATGAGGTAGCCAGGAAGGATCTGAAGAGAGAGCTAAGAGCAGCAAGGAGGGGACATGAAAAGTCCTTAGTTAGTAGGATTAGGGAAAACCCAAAGGCTTTCTATAGGTATGTCAGGAATAAAAGAATGACTAGGGTAGGAATAGGTGCAGTCAAGGAAGTAATGGGAAGTTGCGTGTGGAGGCTGAAGAGATTGGGGAGACACTGAATGAATACTTTTCGTCAGTATTCACTCAGGAACAGAACATTGTTGCCGATGTGAATACTGAGTCACAATTAATTAGAATGGACGGCTTTGAGGTATGTAGGGAAGAGGTGTTTGAAATTCTGGAAAGGGTGAAAATAGATAAGCCCCCTGGGCCTGATGGCATTTATCCTAGGATTATCTGGGAAGCAAGGGAGGAGATTGCAGAGCCACTGGCCTTGATTTTTGTGTCCTCATTGTCTACAGGAATAGTGCCAGAAGACTGGAAGATAGCGAATGTGGTTCCCTTGTTCAAGAAGGGGAGTAGGGATAACCCTAGTAAATATTGGGCGGTGAGCCTCACATCTGTTGTGGGCAAAGTCTTAGAGAGAATTGTAAGGGATCGGATTTATGAACATCTGGATAGGAATAATGTGATCAAGGATAGTCAGCATGGTTTTGTGAAGGGCAGGTCGCGCCTCACAAACCTTATTGAATTCTTTGAGAAGGTGACTAAGGAGGTGGATGAGGGTAAAGTGGTAGATGTGGTGTATCTGGATTTTAGTAAGACGTTTGATAAGGTTCCCCATGGTAGGCTACTGCAAAAAATACGGAGGTATTTGCATTGAGGGTGAGTTGGAGGTTTGGATTAGGAATTGGCTGGCTGGAAGAAGACAGAGTGTAGTAGTTGATGGTAAAGGTTCATCTTGGAGTGCAGTTACTGGCGGTGTTCCGCAAGGATCTGTTTTGGGACCATTGCTGTTTGTCATTTTTATAAATGACCTGGAGGAGGGGCTAGAAGGTTGGGTGAGCAAGTTTGCGGATGATACGAAAGTCAGTGGAGTTGTTGAGAGTGAGGAAGGATATGTCAGGTTACAGCAGGATATAGATAAGCTGCAGAGCTGGGCAGAAAGGTGGCAAATGGAGTTCAATGTGGGTAAGTGTGAGGTGACTCACTTTGGTATGAGTAACAAAAAGGTGGGGTACTAGGATAATGGTCAGATACTTGGTAGTGTGGATGAGCAGATGGATCTTGGTGTCCATGTACGCAGTTGCCACCCAGGTTAATAGTGCGGTGAAGAAGGCATATGGCGTACTGACTTTTATTAGTAGAGGAACTGAGTTCCGGAGTCCTGAGGTCATGTTGCAGTTGTATAAGACTCTGGTGCGGCCGCATCTGGAGTATTGTGTGCAGTTTTGGTCGTCATACTATAGGAAGGATGTGGAGGCACTGGAACGGGTGCAGAACTGCTATGGGAGGAAGATCGTATGAGGAAAGGCTGAGGCACTTGGGGCTGTTTTCATTGAAGAAAAGAAGGTTTAGTTGTGACTTGATAGAGGTGTACAAGATGATTAGGGGTTTAGATAGGGTTGACCATGAGAACCTTTTCCACGTATGGAGTCAGCTATTACGAGGGGACACAGCTTTAAATTAAGGGGTGGTAGGTATAGGACAGATGTTAGGGGTAGATTCTTTACTCAGCGAGTCGTGAGTTTATGGAATGCCCTGCCAGTAGCAGTGGTGGACTCTCCCTCTTTATCGGCATTTAAACGGGCATTGGATAGGCACATGGAGGATAGTGGGCTAGTGTAAGTTAGGTGGGCTTGGATCGGCGCAACATCGAGGGCCAAAGGGCCTGTACTGCACTGTATGTTTCTATGTTCTATGTTCTATAACTGTGTGATTGACTGCCCTCTGGGTAGTGGAGAATGATTAGATTAGATTAGATTAGATTAGGTTGGATTAGATCAGATCACTTACAATGTGGAAACATGTCCTTACGCCCATCAATTCCACACCGACCCTCCAAAAAGCAATCCACCCAGACCCATTCCCCATATATTTACCCCTGCCCCTAACACTATTGGCAATTTAGCATGGCCAATTCACCTGACTCGCACGTTTTTGGACTGTGTGAAGAAACTGGAGCACCTGAAGGAAACCCACGCAGACTTGGGGAGAATGTGCAAACTCCACACACAGTTGCCTGAGGCGGGAATTGAACCCAGGTCTTTGGCACTATGAGGCAGCAGTGCCAACCACTGTGCTACCATGCTGCCCCCCCCCACCGCATCCAATGGGTAAGACATGTTGGCCCAGCCATGACGCCACATCCGATGAAAACAAAAATTTTAAACAACGTCTAAAAAAATTTATTTGCTTCTTCCTTTAATCCCCAAATTGGTGTGATTTTATTTTGACTCCTTGTCTTGTTTTTCTGTTGATTTAGAATGTTTGAAGATTACATGATTTGAAGATCTTTATCAGACTTCCTCTCAAGTTCCGCCTCCCTCTGGTCAAAACATTGTCCACATCCGACCCATCAACTTGATACAGCCCTCTCCCCCAACCCGTTTTCTGTGCACTGTCTGAAACCCTTCAGCCGTTCCTCAAGTGTGGCCTCCAAACTGGGAAGTTTGGAGAGATTATGAATCGCTTTCATTCCAGTAAAATCGTTTCTATCCTGGTCTCGCCATCCTGTGTTTTTATCTACGTCGCGTCCACCACTGGTGATGTCTATGAGATTATGTTTCTTTCACAATGAGCTGAAATATTCAAATAACTTTGAAGTTTATTCCTGTTCCTAGCTCTCCTACACACTGGGGAAGTTCATACAATCGACTTTTTTCTATAGAGACTCCATCTCCCATATTTCCATTTCTCAGATAGTATCACTTTCCATCTCAAAGCATCAGGCAGAATTTCACTTTATTACATTGATGGACCCCTAACATATGGTTTCCAAGGTCCTTGGAAATATCTGCTCTGTTTAGGCCTGCCTTCCTCACACCTTCCCTTTATGTTCAAGCAGCAGAACACTATTCCCATGAACACCTCCATGTTAAAAACATAGTTCCATCTCATTTCCACTAGGGCTCCCAAAAAGTCATAAACAAGCTTATTAAAATTCTATTTCTTGTACCAACACAGTGTCCCGAACAACATTTGGTATTACTATGAGTTTCCTTCTTCCTCAACCTTTCCCCTCCCCAAGGGATGGTGACCGTCAGTCTTAATTCCAGATCCATAACTCACCTTATCTGATCTGTCCTTTGTTGTTCTACTTTGTTCACCATTTTTAATATAAGCCACAAATTATTCACACATTTACAATTCTTCTATTTATCAATCCCCAAGGTGCAATTTATCGGGCAACAAATATGAGTTGAGTGATGACTTGGTGCGACATTGTTTAATATCAGTAACTAATAGCTGGCAGTGAATTTCAGGTGAGGTGAACATGGGTCGCTTGTCTGGAACTGCCCAGCGTTGACATCAACCCCATTGTTTGGGATCTGCATTCCCCAGATTAGAATGGGGCATCTCAGTCCCTCAGGACAATTAGGATACCAGGGTTTTTATTGGCTATCGACAATAATTACACTGTCGCCATTAGTCCCGTTTTAAATTCCCAATCATCTTCATTAAATTATTATTCTTTTTAAATCACTACAGAGAGTAGTAAGGGGATGGAATGCTTTGCCTGCAACGGTAGTAGATTCTCCAACTTTAAATACATTTAAGTCGTTATTGGACAAGCATTTGGATATACATGGAATAGTGTAGGTTAGATGGGCTTCAGACTGGTTTGACAGGTCGGCGAAACAGAGGGCCGAAGGGCCTGTACTGCGCTGCAATATTCTATGTTCTATGTACATGCTCCAGTAAAATGTGAATGAGTGTCCAGAATCATGTAGTGGCACTCTGGGTCACTAACACAGAGATATTACAGTTACATAACAGCCTCTCTGCTAATTCAGCTCTGAAATCTCTCTTGTTCCCTGAAACAGTTTGGAACGCAAAGATGATTTCAAATGGATTCTTGATACATTTAGTGATGGGTCAACACCCGTCCATTTGATGCTCAGAGCTTTGCACAGAGAGAATGTTTGTTTGTTTTTGCTGTGCAACAATCGCCAAATGAGAATCTGAAGGTTATGTTATGGCCCAGACCAGACCTCCTCAAAATATATGAAGAGGACAGCGGATACCCAACGGTGTTCTTATTTTAAAGGCAAATCGAAAGTATCTGTTTGAGATGGAATGTGAATGATTAAAGAACTCAACATTCAGCAAAATACAATTTATTTAAACACTCTTTAACTTCACTTGTGTCTTAGAGACATTTGGAGCAACATAACTCATAACCTCACAGATCATGAATACAGTAACCATTTATAATTTACGATGTCAATATAGTAAAATCCCAGAAAAACATGCTTGGGGACAAAAGGAAAATTCAGACACAGATTCTCACATGGAATTCTCCACTTCAGGAGGGAAAAAGGAACATCAAGAGAAATTTCAGAGGGAAGAGCAGCCAGGAGACATTCACTGAAGCTTCCAACTCTGTTGAGATCCCAATCGATTCTGATGATACTCAGAGCTCCTTGTCTGTGAGAGCCGGTCGCACACATTCAGGCTGCATTAAAAAAAATCCAAGGCCTCCTCAGCTGTTCACTCAAGTGGGCTTCAGTTGTCAGAGTTAGAAATCACAGTGCACCAGGTGATAGTCCAACAGGTTTATTTGGAAGCACACCAGGTGTTGTGTGATTTTTAATGTTGTCCACTCCAGGCCAACACTGGCACCTCCACATCATGGCTTCAGTCATCAGCTCAGTGCTTCTGCCTTATACCTGTGCTCAAAAAAAGAACAAAATAATCTCTGAAAGTGACAATAGCAGCATAGTTGCAATGAAAATTAATTTCCTCGTCTTAAAGTCTGTTTTATGAAGACTGAAGAAGGTGTTAAAAAACTCGTGTTGGAGTGAAAGCTTGAGTTTGTAATATTAGCGTTTGGTAAAATTAGTTAGGCAGTAAACAGAACGTTTACGTTATATTTTAAAAATCGTTTTCAAAATAATAAGAAGGTTTTGGTTACTTTTTGTTTTGGAACTGGAAACAACAAATTAAAACAAAAAGGAAAAGGATAAAGATTGAAACATGAGGAAATACTCCTGAAACAAGAGGTCTCAAAGTACATGAACGTATCTTGGTCATGAAAGATGGGGATAATCTCGAGAAAACTCTTCACCTCACCAACAAGCAAACCCTTCACCTTGGTGAGTGGCACGGAGGCTCAGTGGTTCACACTAGTGTCTCACAGCGCTCGGGGACCCAGGTCCGATTCCAGCCTCGGGTGACTGTTTCTGTGGAGTTTGCACATTGTGCGGGTGTCTGGCTGGGTTTATTCCCACAATCCAAAGACATGCAAGTTCGGTGAATTGGCCATGCTGAATTGCCTGTAGTTGTCAGGAATGTGTAAGTTGTGTTTATGGGCCACACGGTATTGCCTGCAGTATTCAGGGATGTGCAGGTTTGGTGAATTGGCAATACTGAAAAGCCTGCAGTATTCAGGGATGTGCAGGGGTTCGGTGAGTTGGCCATGCTGAATTGCCTGTCGTATTCAGGGATGTATGGGTTCAGTGAATTGGCCATGCAGAGTTGTCTGTAGTATTCAGGGATGTGCAGGTTCAGTGAATTGTCCATGCTGAATTGCCTGCAATATTCAGGGATGTGCAGGTTTGGTGAATTGGCCATGCTGAATTGCCTGTCGTATTCAGGGGTGTGTAGGTTCGGTGAATTGGCCATGCTGAATTGCCCGGAGTATTCAGGAGTGTGTAGGTTCGGTGCATGGGTCAGGGGTAAATCTAGAGTCGTGGGGGAGGGGAATGCATCCGGCTGGTTTACTCTTGGCAGGGCCGGTGTGGACTTGTTTGGAGAAATGGTCAGTTTCCACCTTGTAGGGATTCAATCATATATTCAGGGAGGAGTATTTGTTTCATACCTAACCTCAGTGAGAAGGTAAACAACATTGTGTGTATTGATGAAAATGCAATGAATTTGAAGTCCCTCTTCCTGTCGTCACTCTATGCTGAAGCGACATGGTTTCACAAGGAAAGGTCTTCAGCACTCATCTCTTTCAGAAAGATTTAAACGTGTTTGTGAAGAGCCTAAATGTCTTCTTTGCAGAAAGCTGTATATACTCAAATTCAGAAATGTGTGATGGAGAAAAGGGAATACCTGCAGAATTGGGAAGAATGAACTGAGTGATCTTCAAGGCGGGCAGAAGGTAAAAGTTGCTGGACGAGAGTTTAGAGAATACACAGCAAGTTATTGCCATGGAAGCATTCAAAAACTGTGTCGCTTTGTGAACACTGTACATCAATACAAAAGATCACACTGACGAATTTGCAATCACCTCGATCTGGACCAGCATAGTGACTTGTTCACTTCTACATTCTGCTGAGGTCATCAGGATTGTATCTCCCTGCGTTCAGTCAATTCGATTCACTAAAGGAGAAATTAGGAAACGCTAGTTGGCATATAATCTTTCAAATGCTATACGCAGTAATACCATTTCGACAATGGGACTAAAGATGTGTGCTCCATTTCCAGCTGCATCTCGAACCAAACATCCAGAACAGTTAAAAAATGTGGTGCTGGAAAAACACAGCAGGCCAGGCACCATCCGAGGAGCAGGAGAAACGACGTTTCGGGTATAAGACCTTCTTCAGGATGATGCTGCCTGGCCTGCTGTGTTTTTCCAGCACCACATTTTTCAACTCTGGTACTCCAGTATCTGCAGTCCTCACTTTATCCAGCACAGTTAGACCAAACACTTCTGCGGAAGTGTGACAAATAATCTGGCTTTGTCCTATCACCACGAAGTGAATAATATCCAGCTCCACTAATTGTTGCCCTATTGGTTATTCACTGAACTGATCCACAACTGATGGTCATGACATCAGCAGTGCTAGCAAGTAGTGTCTACTCAACTCTAACCTCTTCAATGACGGTGAGAGTGGGTTCAGACACATACATTTTGCTCCTGACCTTTTTAAGCGCCCTGTACCTACATGGACAAAAGAGATGAACTGCAGAGGCGAGGAGAGAGTGACTGCTCTTTACATTGAATGAAATTTGCCTGAGTTTTGCATCAAGGCATCCTGACAGTTGTGGATAAACAGGTTAGACAGTAAAATCAGGCAAGTGGCTGAAGCCATGCTTGGCAGAGGAAGATGCCTGTGGTTGTTTAAGGTGGTCATCTGAACTCCGAAGTCATCTCTGCAGGAACTCCTCAGGGTAATGTCGTTAGCCCAAACATTTTTGCCTGTTTCCTCAATAATGTGCCTGGATCAGCATTTTCGCTGATGATTGCAAAATGTTCAGCAACGTTCGTGACTCCTCATGAGTGAAGCTGTCCCCATCCAAATAGGGTGCACTCTTGACAATAATGAGGATTGGCTTCATTCTGGGAAAGTCAAATTCCAGACACACATGAGGCAATGAATATTCTCAGATATTAAGAATCTAACCATTCTCTGTTGATGGATCTGCACAATACTGACAAGGAGAGGGAGCATGCGATTCGAGTCATAGAGTCATACAGCACAGAAACAGACACTTTGGACTAATTCATCCATGCCATACAGATATTCTAACCTAGTCTAGTAGCACTTGCCAGCACCTGGACCATATCCCTCCAAACCCCTCCGAGTCATATTCCCATCCAGATGCCTTTTAAATGTTACAATTGTACCAGCCTCCCCCCACTTCCTCTGGCAGCTCATTCCATACATACACAACCCTCTGTGTGGAAAAGTTGCTCCTTCGGTGTCTTTCAAATCTTGCCCTTCTCACCCAAAAGCTAAGCCCTCTAGTTCTGGA
Source organism: Chiloscyllium punctatum (assembly GCF_047496795.1). Classification (NCBI taxonomy): domain Eukaryota; kingdom Metazoa; phylum Chordata; class Chondrichthyes; order Orectolobiformes; family Hemiscylliidae; genus Chiloscyllium; species Chiloscyllium punctatum. The sequence goes on along the minus strand of NC_092780.1, from coordinate 59,363,821 downwards.
CTGCCCCACCCCAGTGAAAAGACCTTGTCTGTTGGCCCGATCCATGTCCCTCATGATTTTAACAACACATATAAAGGTCACCCCTCAGCCTCCAACACTCTAGGGAAAACAGCCCCAGCCTGTTCAGCCTCTCCCTATAGCTCAAATCCTCCATTCCTGGCAACATCCTTGTAAATCTTTTCTGAACCCTTTCAAGTTTCTCAATATTGTTCTGATGGGAAGGAGATCTGAATTGCACACAATATTCAAAAAGTGTCCTAAACAATGTCCTGGACAGCTGCAACATGACCTTCCAATTGCTGTACTCCTGCTGTGCTTTTCCAGCACCAAACGCTCAATCCAGACCACCATCCAAAGTGTAACACTGAGACACACACACACACACACACACACACACAAGCTGAACAGCAGCTGCTGGGAGTGAGGTTCCCTCTCTTCCCTGCACTGTATTGGACATGGACAGAGCTGGCACTGAGACACACGCAAGCTGTTTAGCGCAGGTGGGAATGAACAATTCCCTGTTCCTGGCATTGTATGGGACACGGACAGAGACTAACACTGACACAGAAAGGAGCTGCAGCACATCAGAGAGCAGTAAATAATTCCAGGGTATTGTTCTTTTAACTCCTCAGTCCCCTAGTTTTCCTTTAGCTTCTCCATCACAACAGGCATCCCTCCCACCTTGGGTCCTGCTGTACAGTTTCCAAGAACAAACTGTTACCTTGGAACGGACACGCTGTTAATCACTCCCACTACCACTTCTCCACTCTTATTGACCTCTCCAACCCGATCTGACCCAGGGGAATGTTAAATTCCTGTCCATCTACTCCACAGATTATCATCCTCTCAGGTGAGTGTTCAGAAGGATTGCAAATACTTTCATCTCTTAGTATTAGAGCCTGACCTGATCCCATATCTCTTAAAACTGTAACTTCTTTCTATTCTCCCCACTGTTCTTCCTGAGTAAACTTTACCCACAGAGGTGAAAGTTTTATACAGACTGGCCACAAACTCATTAGGGAGCCCCTGCTTAGGCTCTGCATTTTCCTGCAGCTCTTTGACTTCCCTTGAGGTTTCCTTTCCTCCTTCCACTAATCCCACTGACTTCCCCTCTCTTACCACATCTTGTCTCTCTGTGCCTTCCTTCAATGACCAGCACTGTGAACCTATGTGTACCACACCGCAGCAGTGAGCACACCTTCTCCCAGTGCCCTTCTGAAATCATTGGCACGCTAACTTTCTGTGTCCCACTCCATTACAGTGAAAACAGCTGAGGCCTTTCACCTGCTCCCACTCTCGTGGGTTTTGTTTCTCAGCTGTGGTGAACTATTCTCAGTGTAATCCACTCTTTGTTTCGTAGTGAATGGTCTCCCCTTCTCCCAATTTCTATGCCTCAGAGAACGAAATCCCTGTCAGAAGATAAATTTTGCCTTGTGCACCATTGCATATTCACCTGCCATCTCTGCTACTTGTCTCACATTGAGAGCTTCCTGTTCATCTGCATAAGCACTTACTGTCTCTGCAAGTGAGATTTTACAACTCCTCCAGCAGAATAATCTCAGAGCTTTAGGTGCCATGTCTATTTTTCAGACCGCAACCATCTCTCAAAATTGCTGTGTTTAATTCTTTCGAGATTGTCATCAGTCTGACCTGGTTCCTTTTTTATGTTTCTGAACCTATGTCTATACACGCCTGTTCCCACTTCAGAAGCACTCAAAACAGCCTGTTCAACATCTGCATAGTCTCTTGACCCCTCATCTGACAGTGCTGCAAACTTGTCACGAGCTCTGCCACAAGGGAAGGGCTTGAGATGTCATATACATGGACTTCAGCAAGGCGTTTGATAAGGTTTCAGATGGTAGGCTGATGGTAAAAGTGAAGGTTCAATGTATCCAGAGTATGATAGCTCGATGGACAGGGAACTGGCTGGGCAACAGGAGACAGAGAGTACTAGTGGAAGGGAGTGTCTCAAATTGGAGGACTGGGACCAGTGGTGTTCCACAGGGATCCGTGCTGGGAACGCTGTTGTTTGTGATATACGTAAATGATCTGGAGGAAGGTGTAAGTGGTCTGATTAGCAAGTTTGCACATGACACTAAGATTGGCAGAGTAGCAGACAGTGAAGGGGACTGTCAGAGAATACAGTGAAGGGACTGTGAGAAAATACAGCTGAATACAGATAGATTGGAGAGTTGGGCAGAGAAATGACAGATGGAGTTCAATCCGGGCAAATGCACGGTGATGCATTTTGGAAGATCCAATTCTAGAATGAACTGTATGGTAAATGGAAAAGCACTGGGTAAAACTGATGTACAGAGAGATCTGGGTGTTCAGGTTCATTGTTCCTGGAAAGTGGCAACGCTGGTCGATAGAGTGCTCCAGAAGGCATATGGCATGTTTTCCTTCATGAGACAGGGTATTGAGTACTAGAATTGGCAGGTCATGATACCGTTGATTAAAACTTTGGTTCAGCCACATTTGGAATACTGAGACCAAGGCAACCCAAGTTCAAGCTTGTCTGACAATTAGAATATAGAACATAGAACAGTACAGCTCAGAACAGGCCCTTCAGCCCACGATGTTGTGCCGACCAATGATCCTCATGTATGCACCCTCAAATTTCAGTGACCATATGCATGTCCAGCAGTCTCTTAAATGTCCCCAATGACCTTACTTCCACAACTGCTGCTGGCAATGCATTCCATGCTCTCACAACTCTCTGTGCAAAGAACCCGCCTCTGATATCCTCTCTATACTTTCCTCCAACCAGCTTAAAACTATGATCCCTCGTGTTAGTCATTTCTGCCCTGGGAAATAGAGTCGATAGCCAGAGACTATGCCTCTCATTATCTTGTATACCTCAATTAGGTCCCCTCTTCTCCTCCTTTTCTCTAATGAAAAAAGTCCGAACTCAGTCAACCTCTCCTCAGAAGATAAGCGCTCCAGTCCAGGCAGCATCCTGGTAAACCTCCTCTGAACCCTCTCCAAAGCATCCACATCTTTCCTACAATAGGGCGACCAGAACTGGACGCAGTATTCCAAGTGCAGTCTAACCAAAGTTTTACAGAGCTGCAACAAGATCTCACGACTCTTAAACTCAATTCCCCTGTTAATGAAATCCAAAACACCATATACTTTCTTAACAACCCTGTCCACTTGGGTGGCCATTTTAAGGGATCTATGTACCTGCACCCCAAGATCCCTCTGTTCCTCCACACTGCCAAGAATCCTATCCTTAATCCTGTACTCAGCTTTCAAATTCGACCTTCCAAAATGCATCACCTCGCATTTATCCAGGTTGAACTCCGTCTGCCACCTCTCAGCCCATCTCTGCATCCTGTCAATGTCCCGCTGCAGCCTACAACAGCCCTCTATACTGTCAACAACACCTCCAACCTTTGTGTCATCTGCAAACTTGCTGACCCATCCTTCAATCCCCTCATCCAAGTCATTAATAAAAATTTCAAACAATAGAGGCCCAAGGACAGAGCCCTGTGGAACACCACTCACCACTGACTTCCAGGCAGAATATTTTCCTTCTACTACCACTCGCTGTCTTCTGTTGGACAGCCAATTCTGTATCTCGACAGCTCAGTTCCCCTGAATCCCATTCCTCCTGACATTCTGAATGAGCCTATCATGGGGAAACTTATCAAATGCCTTGCTGAAGTCCCTATCCACCACATCCACAGCTCGACCCTCTTCAACATTTCTAGTCACATCCTGAAAGAACTCGATAAGGTATGTGAGGCATGACCTGCCCCTCACAAAGCCATGTTGAATGCATTTAATCAGGCCATGCTCTTCCAGATGGTCATAAATCCTATCCCTCAGAATCCTTTCTTTTCCCTTGCAGATGACAGACGTGAGACTGACTGGTCTGTAATTGCCGGGGATTTCCCTATTTCCTTTCTTGAAGAGAGGAATTACATTTGCCTCTCTCCAGTCCTCAGCTACGACTCCAGTGGAGAGCGAGGATGAAAAGATCTTAGCAAGTGGCGAAGCAATTGCATTTCTTGTATCCCAAAGCAGCCGAGGACAAATCTGGTCCGGGCCTGGCGAATTGTCAATGTTAACGTTTCACAACATTTTTCAGCACATCAACTTCCTCTGTCTCTGTCCATTTCAGCAAGCACACTTGCTCTTCAAAGGTTTCATTCACTGCAAAGTTCGTTTCTTTCATAAAGACAGAAGCAAAAAAACTCATTTAGGGCTTCCCCTACCTCCTCAGACTTCACACACAAATTCCCTATGCTATCTCTGATCGGCCCTACTCTTTCTTTGACCATTCTCTTATTCCTCACATAAAGTGTAAAATGCCTTTGTGTTCTCCCTAATCCGTTCTGCCAAGCCTTTTTCGTGCGCCCTCCTGGCTCTCCTCAGACCATTTTTATACTCCTTCCTCGCCTGCCTGTAATCCTGTAGAGCTGAGCTTGACCCTAGCTTCCTCCACCTTATGTAAGCTACCTTCTTCCATCTGATGAGAAGCTCCACTGCTCTAGTCATCCAAAGTTCCTTTATCTTATCACTTCTTGCCTGTCTCAGAGGGACATATTTATTCATCACTTGCACAACTGTTCCTTAAACAGTATCCACATGTCTATAGTGCCTTTACCATGGAGAAATTGCTCCCAATCCATGCTTCCTAACTCATGTCTAATCGCATCATAATTTCCTCTTCCCCAATTAAATATCCTCCCATTTTGCCTAATCCTCCCCTTCCCCATAGTTATGTAGAATGTGAGGCAGTTGTGGTCACTATCACCAAAATGCTCTCCCACCACAAGATCTGTTACCTGCCCCAGCTCGTTTCCGAGCACTAAGTCTAGAATTGCAGCACCTTTTCCTTGTTCACCTTTTGAAAAACTCCCAAAGTCACTTCTTCCATCCCAGAATACATTTACGATCTGAAATGGACATTTCTCTCACTTTTAATCTAACCAGAAATTAAACAGGTTTTCTTAACTATGTTTTATTTTGTTTTTCAACATTTAAGATACTAAATCTACAAGTGTGTTTAAATCTGCTGGGGCCTTCCATTATCCAAAACTGTTCAACACTCTCCAAGTCCATCCAGATCTTGGACCTGATCATCCACATCTATCTGAGTGCCTTTAAAACCTGTCCAAAACCAGGCCCAATGTAGAGGTGACCACACTATTATCAGGGAATTCAGATCGAGTGAAGTGTAGGTGAAATGCTGCTTGATGCAGAAAATATGTGTGGGATCATGGACACTGGACAGTGAGGGAGTTAATGGGCAGTTGTTACAGGGGAACCTGCAGTGAGGCTGTGGGGATCTGTTGAGAGTGATAAAGGAGGGGGCCATGTTTTCACAGAGGGAATGGCCCCTGCAGAAGGCTGCCAACAGAGGCAGCTGAATACAGCATCAAACATAGAACATGACAGAGCAGTACAGGCCGTTCAGCCCTCAATGTTGTGGCAACCTGTAAAACCAACCTGAAGCCCATCTAACCTACAATATTCCATTTTCAGTCGTATGTTTATCCAATGACCATTTAAATGCCCTTAATGAGTTTTGAGAAGGTTTGTAGCTCAGGTTGAGTAAGTTTGCTCACTGAGCTGGAAGGTTCATTGTCAGACGTTTAGAAAGGTTTAGAATCCTTTTCTAAGCCAGACCTACTCATACAGGATGTGGATGATCTATTAAAGACCACCATTAGAGAGAAGAAGAACACCTCATATTATTGACAGAATTATTGGCCATGTTCCCCCCCTTAGGCTTCAAACGTTAATCCCTAAAAAGGCCCAGATCATGAAAACAAGTCTTCTCCTCAGGCACCACTATTGCTCATGGTAAGCATCAGGTTGAACAGAAGCTCATCGGGACCGTCACCACGTTACCCTGACCCACAGATGCTCACACACTGTGCTCCTTGCTGAGAGTGGTTGGGTATTGCTGCAGCCATATTGATGACTTCACAACAAAGGCTGCTCCCCATGTTAAACATGGACACCCCGTGGAATTGAACTGAGCAACACAGCCAGGCAGTTTTGAAATGTAAACAAGGCTTGGCCCAGACACCAACCCCACACATCCTGGATCCTGACTCCCCCTTTGTGCGAGAAGTCACTGCCACTGACTCTCTCCTCAGCTGTATTGTTCCAGGAGTCACATCACTGCTCAAGGCCTGTAGCCTATTGCCCCCAGTCGAACTGGGTTTCTCCCTGTGAGAGACACTTATTGGCAATTTCCTGCACTGTACAGCATTTCTCCTCCATGGTCAGTCTTACCCCAATACAACTATCGGCAAATGGCAGAAAACAAGATGGCACCATCAGCCAGAACTACACAGCACATTGGACCCTTTACTGCAAGGACAGACATGACTGAAGTGTATTAAAGACCCACACCCTCCTGGCCAATAATCTAATGTACTGCAGGGAGCCCCAATGTCAGGTCATAGCCGTTGGGAGCTCCACATGTCGACTCACACCAACATTAAAATTGACTTTGATACATAAGCTCAGCAACTAGTGAGTTGACATTGGTAGGAAATCACATCAGGGAGACCAGCTGTGGTATATATAGTGTTGGCCATGAGGACATAGTCGGACAGGAGCTGGCCCTACAGCTCCCGAGACACACGAGTGCTGAAACTACCGGAGTCACTGATCCTGACCAGCTCCCACTGCCACCCAACACCCATTCAGACAGCATGCCCGTCTGGAACAGCCTCAGTGATTACCTCCCACTCTGGGGATAAATGAGGTTTCCCCTCAGTACACAACAAACCTCCCCAATCAACACCACCTCAAATTCACATTCCAACAAGCTCAAATAAACCTCCATGCTGTTCACGTCAAAGCCCATCACTGGCCAGGGATGTTAATGCTGCAGAGCCAGACTAGGGCTTCGACAAGGTTACCCCTGGCACCCACCAATTCCCGAATCCCTCCTGCAGCCAATGTAGACCCTGGCTATTTCTGTTAAACAGACTAATATTGAAGATCACAAGTTGGTCCAAAGCTCTGACCCTGACTTCCAACAGGTCTCCCAGGGGAAGTAAGTCAACAAATACAAACATTGGCAAACTAACCTTCCACTAAACAATGACCTCCATCTGAATAAGTATCCCTTTCGGGTCCACAACCAAATCATCTCCCAGTTCCATGATACCCACAGCCCCCAAGACAGAGACACCCCAGAGATAAAATTACAGCCTCATGTTGGTGGTCTGTGTTTGACAAAGTGTCAGACATTACATTGACACCTGCCTCGATTGTACAGAGACCAACCCTCACTGTGATCGTAATAAAGCATACTTGGCACACATTACAAGGAGAGGGACGTTGACCTAACCTCCAAAATGGCTCCCTGCCCATCTGTCCTGGTGGCATTAACTGCATCTTGGTTAGTTCTGACACCTTCACTCAGTGGGTCAAAGCATTTCCCACACGCACAAACACTGCCAAGATCACAGCCAAAGTCCTGACAAATATTTACAAGATGGCACCTACCCCACAGCATAGAGTCAGATCAGGGTACCCATTTCACATCCAGCTCATGCAGGAAGGCACGTCTCTGGTTGGTGTTACTCACATTTTACGTTGCCTACCACTCACAATCCAGTAGGTTGGTAAACTGTATGCCCCACACTCTTGGAGTTAATATGATCAACTGGACAGAATAGCACAACATGGGATGTAATACTGCCCTTTGTATTCTTGTGGGTCAGAAACTGGACCCCCCTCCAGGCCACACTTTCCAGTGACAGGCCGACACAAAGGTGTTGAATCCCCTGCTGGGAGCGGACCTGTCAGAATCTGGTCCCGACTCCCTTATACTTGAAGCTGCTGCCTGTTCTCTCCTTGAAAACATCAAGCCCACACAAATGGCTGCAGCTGTTAGAATTGGGACTAAACAAAACCAGAGTCGAGTTGATGCGAAAGTTCAATCTTCAGATTATGATGTTGGACAGGTCTTGCTCCAAGTGTACCAACCTGAATCTTTCCATGTTCCCAGATTTTCTGGATCCAGCTCCATTATTGAAGAAGTCAGGCACCATGTCTATAACCTCCTGCTGGATCTGAATAGAATGGGCTGCCACCTCATTCAGATGAAGGCCAATTCCCCAGACAGCAGTTCTCATCGTCCCTTCCATGTGCTTGTAGACAATATACCCCAGTACAGGCCTCATGAGGAGTTTTTCCAACAACACCTCAGGGATGACCACTGCGATGAACCCTCTCTGGATACCCCGGGACTGTGTGGGGTAACGCACTCCCTCCCCATTGACAGCCCAGCCCAGACCCTCCCCCACTGCCCAGGATATAGAGTCATCAACAGGGAGGCTGCAGCACCAAAGACACAGGAGACAGGAGCTCCTTTCCTCATTCCCAATGGGGATGGCCCATTAAAGTTCAGACAATCCGGATATGGAGGGTGAGCCACCCTGCACGTTGTCTAATAAACCATCCCACTGCATTCTGCACACAGGGCACAATTGTTCTAGAACCCCTTGTGGGTTTTGTTTTTAGTTTTTCAAAAAGGGAGTCCAGGAATGGATAACAATTCAGAAAAATGTAACAATTCTGTAATGTCATGTAGAACACCATTGTCAGATAGTGGACCAAGATACTGACAGAAATTACTCTTTTATAACAAGACAGTGCACTGGAACCGAGACTTCAAAACAATGAGACAACCCTTCGAGCGTTTATTGTGTATTATATGTCTTATAATAAGGAGTATCTCAAAATGTAGCGTTAACATAAGGGATAAAGCTCTACTCAGGATACATGTGGTACAACACACCAGATACTGCGATGGGTGTAGATGGGATCGTCTAGGTCCACCCTGTGAAAGTCAGTGGGATTTGGGTGTAACCATAAGCTGATAGTGCACAGGAAGCCCAATGGGAGACCCACATTGTGTTGTAGGAGTGTGGGGCGGCTCACAGATGCTTGGTGGAGTATCTTTGAGAATGGGTGTCTGGGAGTGGCTATAGCCAGGACGCGGGGGGGGGGGGGGGGGGGCAGAGATAGAACGGCAATGCCCCAGGAAACTCCAGCAGGTTGAATTCCTCGAGTATGACACTCCAAACTGGCTAAGACCAGCAGTAAAGTCCCGCCCAGCTTGTCCCACACACACACACACCCTGAGCATTCCCAATGGATAAGTAATAAAACCCACAGGTAAAATCCATGTTTCACAATATTCACCATCAGCTAATGCCAGGGAGAAGAGATACATCAGGGATACAGTTACTAGAGTGGGTTAAAATGCTACATTCCACCTAATCCATAGAACAATAACATGACATACAGCGAAAAAGGAGGGATAACCCAGACCAACAGCTGATAGACAAAAAGAGAATGATCTGGCTACTGCTGACAGGACAGGAGTATCAATGGGCATACCCCACAATTTGGAAAATAAAAGAACTCAGGATCTTGAACCAATGAGTCAAATGAGCTCGAGGATTAGATACACAAACAGGAGACCAGGGAGAAGAGGAGGAACAGCTGCACAAGTCTTGCTGTACCCAAGTTAGCTGTACCCATCCAGCTAAGAATGGATACATAACTGCCTCATACATTGATGCCTAGCAGACAAACACCAAGATGACACTGTACTCCCCAACACAGTGACCCCCCCCCCCCCCCGCCCTATATTAGAAACATCTCAGGACTGACTATGAAACTCCTGCATCCTCTGTGAATAATGAAAGTACACACAAACCAACAGCCACACTTCACCAGCTACTGTCCAGGACAAAGGGCCCCAAACTCACAACATGCAGAACCAATGCCATATATAAAACACCATGCAGCAACTGAGAGAAACATTACATCGGACAAATGGGCAGGAAACTCACCACGATAATATACGACCATCAGCTTGCAATAAAATAACCTGATCAGTTCTCCCTTTGGCAGTGTGTATTGACATATGAAGGACACCAAGTGCAGGTCTACAAGAAAACAACTTCTTCCAAATAAACCTGTTGGATTCTAACCTGGTGTTGTGTGAAGTGATCATGCCTGCAGATTGGCAAAGGCAGCATTTAATGATGCAATTGTGGAACTGGACAGCATGATTGAAACAAGCTACAAGGATCCCTGTTACATGACAACTTGACACTATAGACTTCAGACATGCAGGAAGATGGGACAGAACCAGCAAATACTTCTGATTTCCACAGAACCTTATTATCTTTTTATTTGCTAGATGCAGTAAGTTCCCTTTCTGTTTGGCCCATGTGTTGTTTGTCCTCAGCCCACTGAAACCAAAACATGTAGACAGGATGGGTATTCATGTTCATTTGGGGTATTTAAATATGTGCCTCAGGTGTTCTGGAGATTCTTCAGGATTTCTTGTCCACACTTGGCAATTCTTATTTGACATGCATGGACATAGCAAAAACTATGTGGGATATTTCATTTGTGGAGTGTATTCAAAGGGAAATGGAAAATAAATGAGATGAGTTATTGAATCTTTTCTGCATTATCTTGTTGTCTAATCAAACAAGCCACATTATAGGAAGGATGTGGAAGCATTGGAAAGGGTGCAAAGGAAATTTACAAGGATGTTGCCTGGTATGGAGGGGAAGGTTTTATGATGAAAGGCTGAGGGACTTGAGGCTGTTTTCGTTAGAGAGAAGGTGATGAAGAGGTGACTTAATTAGAGGCAAAAAAAATCAGAGGGTTGGATAGGGTGGACACTGTGAGCCTTTTTACTCAGAAGGTGACAGGTAGCACAGGGGGACATAGCTTTAAACTGAGGGATGATATATATATATATAGGACAGATGACAGAGACAAGTTCTTTACTCAGTAGTAAGTGTGTGGAATTCCCTGCCTGCAACAGTCGTGGATTCGCCAACTTTTAAGGACGTTTAAATGATCATTGGATAAACATATGGTTGATGTTGGAATAATGTAGGATAGATGGGCTTTAGATTGTTGCGACCTGTGAAATCACTGAGGGCCAAAGGGCCTGTAATATGCTGTAATGTTCTATATTCTCAGAGCAGGTCAGAGACTAGGAATACTCCGATAAGTATCGCAACTCCTGACACCCCGAAGACTATCTGCAATCTACAAGGCACAAGTCAGGAGGGTGATGGAATACTCCCCACTTGCCCAGATAGGTGCAGCTCCAACAACACAACAAGCTTGACACCACATCTACAAACATTCAATCCTTCCACCAACAGCGCTAGGTAGCAGCAGTGTGTACTATCTACAAGATGCACTGCAGAAATTCACCAAAGATCCTTCGACAGCACCTTCCAAACCCACAACCACTTTCATCTGGAAGGACAAGGGCAGCTGGTACTTAGGAACAACATCCTCTGCAAATTCCATGCCAAGCCAATCACCACCCTGACTTGGAAAAATACTGCCGCTCCTTGACAGTCATTGAGTCAAAGTCCTGGAATTCCCTCCCTAATGGCATTGTGGGTAAACCCACAGCAAGTGCACTGCAGCGGTTCAAGGCAGCAACACACCACTACCTTCTCAAGAGCAAATAGGAACGGGCTATTAACGCTGGCCAGCCAATGAAGCCCAATTCTCACAAATGAATCAAATAAAAAATCAACTGGGACAACATTCCCATACTGGGACAGGCAAAAAAGAAAAACAAGCTCAGGAATTCCTGAAGGCCTAGTATTTATCCACTGGTGCCATAAACAAGCCTGTTAAATTCGACCTCCAACTCCAGACCATTTTCGTACAAAACTGGAAAAAGAAGCACCAGTCATCACAGACAGAAGAGTGTAAATTCTAGACAGATCACAACAACAGCTCTTCATCCGGAGGCAACACAGCACTCAAGATATCAACCAGAAGGAGATTAAAAGTTCAAATAATCAACCATCTCAGTGAACCGGCAACGACTCCTGAAGAAGAATAGGCTAGCCACCACTTAGTTCCCATACTGGAGGATCACACCAAGACAGGTAACCAGATCATCCAGGGACCAATCAGGGATAACGGTGAGCAACAAAACTGCACCCTGTGCAGGGAAACACCGGAACTGGATGATTGAATAGCTGAGGGAGAACCAAGGGAAGGTGCCATCCTGGATTAGTAATGAACAGCTTGGACATTCATTCTGAGAGACAACCCACACTAACATCTCCCAGAAGGAGAAAGTGAGGACTGCAGATGCTGGAGATCAGAGCTGAAAAATGTGTTGCTGGAAAAGCGCAGCAGGTCAGGTAGCATTCAAGGAGCAGGAATTTTGAAAAAGGGCTTATGCCCGAAACGTCGATTCTCCTGCTCCTTGGATGCTGCCTGACTGCTGCGCTTTTCCAGCAACACATTTTTCAGCTAATATCTCTCAGAGTCAGTCACAGGTCACCAAGATGTGGTTTGCTGACAGCTGCAGGGACAGAGAGGCACTGGGCTTGGGGCCTGGGACTCCAATTATTCCATGGGGCAAAGTTGTTCTGAGGCCCTTTGAAGTCAAAAAATATTGCAAGTTATTGGATAGATTACCATAACACCTTCCCATACGTGGTGGGAGAGAGAGAGGGGACAATGGACAGAGAGCACTCACAAATAAACCATACCATTGTTTGCTGCTAACCTGTACATCCTAAGAAAACTTGCTGTCTGGGGATCTAGAGGGAAGTCACACAGATCTCTCTCAGCATGGAGGGAGAATAACCTCATTTGATAACTATCAATATGGGGATTCCACTATCAATATGGGTATAGACACTACCTTATCGTTCAATCCTCACATTCCTGCTCGCACAGGGTAAGAGTTAACGGACATACAGGAGAGATCAGTGACTCCCATCAAGAACTAGGAGATTTTCCAGAAGTTGTTTGAGAAATATGACATTGGGATAAAACTCACACTGAAGTTGGATGAAGTCCAAACACAATTAACAAATGCCCGAATCGTCATCCACGTGTTACAGCATTCCCAAAAAAAACTACAAGATTAAGATTCCAAATTCGTGCGCTGACCTTTGGAACTCAGGTCCTAATATTTGGATCCATCCACGAAGTTTAAAAGAAAACTTCAGGTGTTTTTCTGCAATAAAGGAGGACACAAAGTCAGTGTCAGTGATTTAAAAAGAAAGCACCAGTAAGATGGATATCGGAAAACAGGGTCAGGGTTTGGTAAAGTGATACAACAAAGCACAGCTGAAGCTAAAGAGCTGGAAAACAGACTGGTTAGCAGTTGTTGAACTTGTTTTGAAGAATTTGCTTGTGGATAACGTTTACTGCCTTGTACCAGGTGGTGGTGTAGGTAAAGAAATCAAGATTTTATGGAAAGCTGAAGCTATTCAATCGTTGGAGGAGAGATAAGAGGATATGTCATTCAAGAGGAGTACAGCCAGAAAGCTGGTAATGTGAGGAATTCAAGGAGAGGAGAGCAAAGCAATGACCCATTATATAACAGGGGAGGTTGGAGAGTAGTGAGAATAGAAGTGCTGGGAGTAGTGATAGAGACATTCTGCTCACAGTCTATCCTTGGCAATGATACAGCTGGGAGGGCTGTCTTCTGTGATTGTAAAGCTAGTGGAAAATCAGGCAATTGGAGGTATTGCCTGAGGATATTTTTAGATCAGAGAAGTTAACTGAATTACAAAGATGGAAGGATAAAGCATTTTTATCAAAAAACATGCACAGAATCTGAGCATATCCCAGAACATTACTACCTTAAAAAAGAAAGTTTGGATGAGGAAATGGAGACGTATACATATTCAGGCAGTGAGCCTTGGTGAGAAGGTTTTTTTTACGAAACGCTGCTCCTGTTTATTTACTGTGACGGCTTGGAGGTCACCCTCAGGACACTGCCTGTCTTTTACCAGGACCTGATCACTGTCTGGACTCACCCACTGTCAGTGGTAGTGGCTAACATTTGCGCATACCCCTTCTCAGATGGAATTTCACATTGGCCCCAGGATCCCTTACCTAACCCTGGGAGCCTGTACCCAATAAACTGAGCCACCTCCAAAACGTGTTGTGTCTTTTAGAGAAACAAAATGGCAGACCACGTACAGACTGCTGCTGCACACCGTCCACCACTTCTCCACCCACATCCCAGACACGCCTTGGTGTGTCTATTCCCCACCGGGAGGGCTGGGAAGATCCTCAGTGGAGGGCTCCTTCCCTTTTCCTTCGAGGATCTGCGTTGGAGGGTGTTACACACAGCAGTCCCACGTAACTGCAGGTTGTAGTGGTTCACAGTGAGAGATTTGCAATTATCCGTCTCTTCACTAACCCACTCCAGCACGTTATATTTACTCATTCATAAATCCCTCCTCTAACACTGTCTCATTCATGAAACCTCAGTTTGGTAGTATATTTTACTTTGACACGATAAACCAGATTAAAACAACCCATTACCATAGTTATGGGGTTCAGCAGAAACTCACAGGGGAGGAAAGAACAAAAGGAGTGAATTAATTGAATCAGGGAAACGTCATTCGACAGAATCAATGTTTCCAGTGGCAACAATAGTGATAAAAGGCAACTAAAGAGAGCAGGTAGGAGTGACCATCGAACACAGTAAAACCCCTTTGAGCACGTAGGAGGGGCACTGGCAGAGCGTTTACTCGTTTGGTCGAAACCACATCACTGACAGACCCAATTCACAAGTCCCTGTCTGAATGGGTCAGTTTAAAGTTCTTTAGGAGATTAAACAAACAAAGCACTGAAACCACCAAGAAAATCATTTCAATGAACTGATAACGGCTTCTTATAAATGTTAGGCCCATTAATGAGCTGTTGTCATGATATGGTTTAGAAAAGCCCTTCCACTCAATGCTGTAGCTTCTGCTCAGAAACCTGTACAGCAAATTCTCCAAATAAAGACACTGACAGCCATTTTACCATCTCCATCTCTCTCTCTCTCACTCTCTCTGGTTCAGTGTCTCAGAACATCAACAATAGCCTCCCAGCCCAACTTTGTTTTGTGGTGCTGTGGAGTCTGTGGGCAATGTGTATATTGGGTGTACACGTTTACACTCTTTAGGTGATTTGAAGAACTCTGGTTTCTTGTTGCACCTCAGCCCCATGCTCCTGATCTTTGGGCACCTGATGAGGAGCAGGGAGGGTAGGTCAGAGGATCTCCATGTGGAGCTGCACCTGGGCCTGGCCAAACTGACCATAAACAGGTCCAGGCTGTGAGACGTGGAGGGGGTCGTTAGGGCCAACTGCCTGCCGGTTCTGTGCCTACGTTTGTGCCCAGGTGTCCCTGGAGAAGGAGCACGTGGTGTCTCTCACTCTCAACGTATTTAGGGAGAGGTGTGCACTACAGGGAGTGATGTGAACTGTAGACGATTCCATCTGAACTCGGTCCCTACTCCCCTCCTCACTTCTTTCACATAAGCATTGCCCCTCCCAGGCTGCACACGTTACTCGTTGCCTGACACATGGGGGTTTCCTGATGGTGGATGAGTGCACATAAAATAAATGTGTTTTTACAAGACCCTGCACTTACACACAACAGGCTGTGCTGAGAGAGAAATATGTCCTATCATTGTGCAGCAGTGTGGGGATAGCAAATTAAAATAACCATAAACAGGAGTGTCGTCATTCTCTGGACTGGCTCTGAGCTGTCTGGCCACAGACACTGTCCTGTGAGGGAAGTTACTAGGGGACAGAGACATTGACACAAGGCAGTACTGCTGCTACCTGGGCACCAACCATGAACTGTCACTGTCACTGGTCCCACTGCGTAGGCCCTGCCCTGGGATCCTCCTGCCTGTGGCCTGTCTCTGCTGCCTGGGGCCTATCAGCTGGACTGGACTGTCACAGGCTAAACTACTGCCTAGGCTCTGCTGACACAGGGCCCTGTGTCCTTTCTGTTCTGCCTGGGCCTGTTACGTATGGACTGGTGCTGCTGCCACAAACCCAAACTATGACCCCTCAGAGGTGTGGCAGCACAGGCATCCCCCTGCCTCTTGGTTACTGTCCCCAATCCCAGCCGTCCCACCACTTCACTCTCCTTCCCTGTACCACAGCTATCCCCAAGGCAATGAACCTGTCACCCTTTCAGCTCCTCACAAAGGGCTGAAGGACCAGGCCTTGAAGCACATTTACTCCTTCCAATGACAAATATATTAAGGACAAAAGGGTAACTAGGGACAGAATAAGGCCCCTCAAAGATCAGCAAGGTGGCCTGTGTGTGGAGCCACAGAAAGTGGAGGAGATACTAAATGATCAGTATTTACTGTGGAAAAGGATATGGAAGATATAGACTGTAGGGAAATAGATGGTGACACCTTGCAAAATGTCCATATTACAGAGGAGGAAGTGCTGGAGGTCTTGAAATGGTTAAAGGTGGATAAATCCCCAGGACCTGATCAGGTGTACCCAAGAACTCTGTGGGAAGCTAGAGAAGTGATTGCTGGGCCTCTTGCAGAGATAT
Source organism: Chiloscyllium punctatum (assembly GCF_047496795.1). Lineage (NCBI taxonomy): Eukaryota > Metazoa > Chordata > Chondrichthyes > Orectolobiformes > Hemiscylliidae > Chiloscyllium > Chiloscyllium punctatum. The sequence continues at coordinate 59,347,455 of NC_092780.1, read as the reverse complement.
TTGTATCATCGATAGTTATAGGTGAGGTGCTGTAAGACTGGAGGTTGGCAAACGTGGTGCCACTGTTTAAGAAGGGTGGTAAATACAAGACAGGGAACTATAGACCGGTGAGGCTGACCTCGGTGTTGGACAAGTTGTTGGAGGGAATTCTGAGGGACAGGATGTACATGTATTTGGAAAGGCAAGGACTGATTCGGGATAGTCAACATGGCTTTGTACGTGGGAAATCATGTCTCATAAATTTGATTGAGTTTTTTGAAGAAGTAACAAAGAGGATTGATGAGGGCAGAGCAGTAGATGTGATCTATATGGACTTCAGTAAGACGTTCAACAAGGTAACCCATGGGAGAGTGATTAGCAAGGTTAGATCTCATGGAATACAAGGGGAGCTAGCCATTTGGATACAGAACTGGCACAAAAGTAGAAGACAGAGGGTGGTGGTGGAGTGTTGTTTTTCAGACTGGAGGCTTGTGACCAGTGGAGTGCCACAAGGATCTGTGCTGGGCCCTCTACTTTTTGTCACTTACATAAATGATTGAGATGCGAGCATAAGAGGCACAGTTAGTAAGTTTGCAGATGACACCAAAATTGGAGGTGTAGTGGACAGCGAAAAGGGTTACCTCAGATTATAACAGGATCTGGACCAGATGGGCCAATGGGATGAGAAGTGACAGGTGGAGTTTAATTCAGATAAATGCGAGGTGCTGCATTTTGGGAAAGCAAATCTTAGCAGGACTTGTCCACTTAATGTGAAGGTCCTAGGAAGTGCTGCTGAACACAGAGACCTTGGAGTGCAGGTTCATAGCTCCTTGAAAGTGGAGTCGCAGGTAGATAGGATAGTGAAGACGGTGTTTGATATGCTTTCCTTTTTTGGTCAGAGTATTGAGTACAGGAGTTGGGAGGTCATGTTGCGGCTGTACAGGACATTGGTTAGGCCACTGTTGGAACATTGCTCCAACAATTCTGATCTCCTCCCTATCGGAAAGATGTTATGAAACCTGAAAGCTGGAACTAGATTGGATTGGGATATCTGGTCGGCATGGATGGGTTGGACGGAAGGGTCTGTTTCCTTGCTGTACATGTCGATGACTCTAAGCCTTTTGATAACCATCATTCAGTAAAAATCTAAGATTTCTTTGGTTGACTGCAAATTTTCACTGATGATACCTAGCATGGTGACATTACATCTGAGAACAAATCTACCAGTGCAGTGAGCAACCTGAACAGTACAAAAAGTTACTGAAACCCTCCAAGATGAAACTTGTTGCAGTTCCATATGAGGTGAGAGATTTGAAGAGCTTACCAGACAATTGGATAGTAATCAGTACAGGAAGCAGAAGATGCAATTTGACGGCCATTTTGATGAGAAACTGAACAAGCAGGAAGCTGGAGGAACACGGTAAGCCAGGGAGCACCGGGAGGAGGAGAGGTCAATATTTCAGGTAGAAACCTCCTTCATTTTGAAGGGGAGTCAATTAGATAGAGGAAAGGGAAGGGCAGTGTGGTGGGGAAAATGCTAGAACGATGGCAGCGTCACTGGACTCACAATCCAGCAGGCGCAGCTACTTCTCTGGGAACATGGGTTCAAATACTGTGTCCTGGCAGGCCAATGGATTTTCAGCTGACCAGTCTGGAATGTAAAGCTGGTCTGAGGACTGAGGACAGAGACAATAATTGTTGTACAAGCCCCTAGTTTACACACAGCTTTCCAGGGAAAACAATCTGCTGTCTCTACCTGGTCTGGTCTGCATGTAACTCCAGATTAGATTAGATCGCTCACAGTGTGGAAACAGGCCCATCGGCCCAACAAGCCCACACCGACCCACAACCCACCCAGACCCATTTACCCCTTCACCTAACACTACGGGCAATTTAGCATGGCCAATTTACCTAATCTGCATATTTTTGGGCTGTGGGAGGAAACCAGAGCACTCAGAGGAAACCCACGCAGACACGGAGAGAATGTGCAAACTCCACACAGACAATTGCCTGAGGCAGGAATTGAACCCAGGTCTCTGGCACAGTGCTGACCACTGTGCCACTGTGCTGCCCACAGTCCAGATCTACAGCAACATGGCTAACTCTGAACAGACTTCAACATTGAACTGAGCAGTTTACTGGACAAGGGATATTAGGGGTGGTAACAGACACCAGTGTTCTCAATAATACCCACATCCCAGAAAAAGCAAACATTGATTACAAGAAATTAATTTGAAATTAAATCGCAAATCCTCCCACTGGGAAAGGCATTACACGGAGATTGTTATAAAGTGGAATTGGTCTACAGACACAGTCACAAAACCCCATCCTGCACGGTCACTACTGAAGACCCCAATGGCCCTGAATTAAGTACTTGGCCTTTCTCCACTCACTTTGAAGTCAGTCCCACTGGAGAGCTGACGACAGGATTTTAAACATGGTCACACTTGGTATTCAGTGTGTGTCTAATATTGCGACAGCTTCGAGGATACTATATTCAGAAAGCCATCTGCTTTGTATAACACGGGAGTGTTCCATCAGTTTAATGAAATGAAGAGCAATGTTCCACTTGCATCGCCATTATTTTCAGAGGCTGTTGCGAAGATGGAATGAGCTGCCAGAGGGAGTGGGAGAGGCAGATACATCACATAAAGACAGGTCCATGAATAGGGAAGGTTCACAGGGATATGGGCCAAATGCAGGCCCGTGGGATAAGTTCAGATCAGGACACCTGGTCAGCATGGACGGGTTGGACCGAAGGGTCAGTTTCTGTGCTGTATGACTCAGACTGGAAACGACTCAGCAGCATCTCAGTGGTACATGAGAATTTACCCAGCATGCCGATCCCAGGGAATGCCCATCTCCTTGTCCTAGACTGACAGGTGAGGTGATAGTGGTATAATGGTAGTGTCACTGAACCAGTAATTCACAACTCCATGGAGCTCAAGCCCTTATCCTGTTCCAGAAGGACCTTTGGAAATGATTGAAGAAAATTTAGGTATGGAATCAGTTCAGCAAATCAAACACCTTGGAGTTGCTAAGGAGGTTATTCAATTACCTGCCTATACTCTCATACAGATATTGAATGACAATTAACTCCAGCAGAAGAATTAATCAGTTAAAAAAAGAAATCCAGAAACAAGAGAGCAGGGTCTGGGGCTCAGAACACGGATTCATTGACTCAAGGAGAAACAACTTCAGGGAAAGGGAGGAAAGCAGATCATGGAAGGAGGTCACAGAGGACTAGTAAGAGAAGGCAGAAAGAGGACATCAATAGTGTTTGCTGGAAACATTTGGCTAAGAAATCCCATTAAAGAGACTCAAATACTGAACAACAATAGGAGATAATGTACCCACTAAACTCTGGGGCACCGACTGTTCCCCTCTGTCCTCTACCCAGTGAGGAGCTGGAAAGGGTATACAGTGGGGAATGATCCATTCCCAATCATAAAGCTGAGACGTTAGTTCTAGCCATATACCATCAGGGGGAATGTCAAGCTACTGATGAACCCCACAGAAGGAAGTGAAATCAAGCCAGCGATTGAGGAGATCAATCCGAAACGTGTCTCAGGACTCAATGGGATGAACCTTGAGGACATTAACATTCACAGAGTTACTACTCACCTCAAGGTTGTCTCTGTGGATCATCTGGAGCGGTACTGGATTCAATGGCAAATAGAACTGTTTTAATTCCAAAAACTAGGAAGAAGATAGAGGGTTTGGTGTCATGGTGCAACGGCAATCACCTCTCTCTCAATGTCGACAAAACAAAGGAACTGATCATTGACTTCTGAAAGAAAAGGAGGAGACCACGCTCCCCTCCACATCAAAGGAGCAGAGGTTGAGAACATCAAGTTCCGAGGAGTGACGATAGCCAACAACATGTCCTGGGCTTCCTATATAGATGTGACAGTCAAGAATGCATAACGACGCATCTTTTCCTGAGGTGGCCCAGAAAATTCGGCATGCATGGGAAATCATATCTCACAAACTTGATTGAGTCTTTTGAAGAAGTAACAAAGAGGATTGATGAGGGCAGAGCAGTAGATGTGATCTACATGGACTTCAGTAAGGTATTCGACAAGGGAGACTCCCCATGGGAGACTGATTAGCAAGGTTAGATCTCATGGAACACAAGGGGAACTAGCCATTTGTATACAGAACTGGTTTAAAGGTAGAAGACAGAGGGTGGTGGTGGGAGTTGTTTTTCAGACTGGAGGCCTGTGACCAGTGGAGCACCACAAGGATCGGTGCTGGGTCCACGACTTTTCTTCATTTATATAAATGATTTTGATATGAACATAGGCCACTGTTGGAATATTGCATGCAATTCTTGTCTCCTTCCTATCGGAAGGATATTGTGAAACTTGAAAGGGTTCAGAAAAGATTTACAAGGATGTTGCCAGGGTTGGAGGATTTGAGCTATAGCGAAAGGCTGAACAGGCTGGGGATGTTTTCCCTGGAGTATCGGAGGCTGAGGGGTGACCGTATAGAGGTTTACAGAATTATGAGAGGCATGGATAGGATAAATAGACAAAGTCTTTCGCTGGGGTGGGGGAGTCCAGAACTAGAGGGCATAGGTTTAGGGTGAGAGGGGAAAGATATAAAAGAGACCTAAGGGGCAACTTTTTCACGCAGAGGCTGGTACGTGTTTGGAATGAGCTGCAAGAGGAAGTGGTGGAGGCTGGTACTATTGCAACTTTTAAAAGGCATTTGGATGGGTATATGAATACAAAGAGATTGGAGGGATATGGGTCAGGTGCTGGCAGGTGGACTAGATTGGTATGGATATCTGTTCGGCATGGACGGGTTGGACTGAAGGGTCTGTTTCCATCCTGTATGTCTCTATTGACTCTATGACTGGATGACAAGGACAACCTTAAAGTAATTGATAACCAGACACCTATTATATTGGCATGATTTTAACAAGCTTTTTCCTGAGTGTTTAGCGAGGAGACTCAATCAGGCTGTTAGTTTGAATTTTAGACAGAATGGTTGTATTGCAGCAACACTGGGCTGTAATGGGAATACAGCCTTAGAACATAGAACACAGAAAAATACAGCACAGAACAGGCCCTTCGGCCCACAATGTTGTGCCGAACATTTGTCCTAACTTAAGCACTATCCATGTACTTACCCAATTGCCGCATAAAGGTCACCAATGATTCTGCCTCTGCCACTCCCACAGGCAGTGCATTCCATGCCCCCACCACTCTCTGGATAAAGAACCTCACCTGAAATCCCCCCTATACCTTCCACCCTTCACCTTAAATTTATGCCCTCTTGTAACACTCTGTTGTCCTGGGGAAAAAGTCTCTGACTGTCTACTCCATCTATTCCCCTGATCATCTTATCAACCTCTATCAAGCCACCCCTCATCCTTCACCGTTCCAATGACAAAAGCCCGAGCACTCTCTTACTATACTCGTACGACCTATTCTTCATTCCAGGCAACATCCTGGTAAATCTCCTCTGCACCCTCTCCAAAGCTTCCACATCTTTCCTAAAATGAGGCAAAAAGAACTGCACACAGTACTCCAAATGTGGCCTTACAAAGGTCCTATACAGCTGCAACATCACCTCACGACTCTTGAATTCAATCCCTCTGCTAATGAACGCTAATACACCACAGGCCTTCTTACAAGCTCTATCCACCTGAGTAGCAACTTTCAAAGATCTATGAACATAGACCCCAAGATCCCTCTGCTCCTTCACCTTACTAAGAACTCTACCATTAACCCTGTATTCCGCATTCTTATTTGTCCTTCCAAAGTGGACAACCTCACACTTGACAGGGTTGAACTCCAGCTGCCATTCCTCAGCCCAGCTCTGCATCATATCTAAGTCCCTTTGCAGCCGACAACAACCCTCCTCACTATCCACAACTCCATCAATCTTCGTATCGTCTGCAAATTTACTGACCCAACTTTCCAAGTCATTAATAAAAATTACAAACAGCAGAGGACCCAGAACTGATCCCTGCGGAACTCCACTTGTAACTGGGCTCCAGGCTGAATATTTACCGTCTACTACCACTCTATGACTTCGACCAGTGAGCCAGTTCTCTATCCAACTGGCCAAACCTCCCACTATCCCATGCCTCCTGACTTTCCGCATAAGCCTACCATGGGGAACCTTATCAAATGCCTTACTAAAATCCATGTACACTACATCTACTGCTCCACACTCATCCACATGCTTGGTCACCTCCTCAAAGAATTCAATAAGACTTGTAAGGCAAGACCTACCACTCACAAATCCGTGCTGGCTGTCCCTTATAAGGCAGTGTCTTTCCAGATACTCAAATCCTATCACTCAGTACCTTTTCCATTACTTTGCCTACCACCGAAGTAAGACTAACTGGCCTGTAATTCCCGGGGTTATTCTATTTCCTTTTTTGAACAGGGGCACAACATTCGCCACTCTCCAGTCCCCTGGCACCACCCCCATTGACAGTGAAGACGAAAAGATCATTGCCAACGGTTCTGCAATTTCTTCTCTTGCTTCCCACATAATCCGAGGATATATCCCGTCAGGCCCGGGGGACTTGTCTATCCTCAAGTTTTTCAAAATACCCAACACATCTTCCTTCCTCACAAGTATCTCTTCTAACTTACCAGTCCATTTCATTCTCTCCTCTTCAACAATATGGTCCCTCTCATTTGTAAATACTGAAGGAAAGTACTCATTCAAGACCTCTCCTATCTCTTCCGACTCAATACACAGTCTCCCACTACTGTCCTTGATTAGACCTACCCTTGTTCTCGTCATTCTCACGTTTCTCACATATGCATAAAAGGCCTTGGGGTTATCCTTGATCCTACCCGCCAAAGATTTTTATGCCCTCTCTTAGCTCTTCTAATCCCTTTCTTCAGCTCCCTGCTGACTATCCTGTATCCCTCCAACGCTCTGTCTGAACCTTGTTTCCTCAACCTTATGTAAGCCTCCTTCTTCCTCCTTACAAGACATTCAACCTCCCTCGTCAACCAAGGTTCCCTCACACGACCATCTCTTTCCTGCCTGACAGGTACATACATTCCTTGAACAAGTTCCATATTTCTACAACATCCTTCCCTGACAGCCTGAGCTCCCAATTTATGCTCCTCAGATCCTGTCTTGCAGCATCGTATTTATCCTTGCCCCAATTGTAAAACCTGCCCTGTTGCACGCACCTCTCTCTCTCCAAAACCAAGGTAAAAGTCACAGAATTGTGGTCACCATCACCAAAATGCTCGCCCACTAACAAGTCCATCACTTGTCCTAGTTCGTTACCAAGTACCAAATCCAATATGGCCTCCCCTCTGGTCGGACAATCTACATACTGAGTTAGAAAAGCTTCCTGGACACACTGCACAAACACTGCCCCGTCCAATCTACTTGATCTAAAGAGCTTCCAATCAATATTTGGGAAGTTGAAATCGCCCAAGACTACTACCCTGTGGCTTCTGAACCTTTCCAAAATCTGTTTCCCAATCTGTTTCTCCACATTTCTGCTGCTACTGGGGGGCCTATAGCAAACACCCAACAAGGTGACTGCTCGTTTCCTATTTCTGACTTCAGCTCATACTACCTCCAGAGGCAGATCGCCCTCGAACTGCCTTTCTGCAGCCATTATACCATTTCTAATTAGCAACGCCACCCCCCCCTCCTTTTTTACCACCCTCCCTAATCTTACTGAAACATCTGTAACCAGGAACCTCCAACAACCATTCCTGTCCCTCTTCTATCCACGTTTCCGTGATGGCCACAACATCGTAGTCCCAAGTACCGATCCATGCCTTAAGTTCACCCACCTTATTTCTGATACTCCTTGCGTTGAAGTATACACACTTGAGCCCATCTCTGTGTCTGCAAGTATTCCCTGTCAGTGCTACCTTCTCCACAGCCTCCCTACATTCTTGGACATCCTGAAAAACAGCTAACCTACTTGCTGGAGTACAAGTCCGGATCCCATCCCCCTGTCAAATTAGGTTAAACCCCCCCCCCCCCCCCGAAGAGTGCTAGCAAACCTACCTCCCAGGACATTGGTGCCCTTCTGGTTCAGGTGCAACCCATCCTGCTTGTACAGGTCCCACCTTCCCCAGAATGCAGTGCAATTGTCCAAATACCTGAAGCCCTCCATCCTACACCATCCTTGCAGCCACGTGTTCAACTGCACTCTCTCCCTATTCCTTGCCTCACTGTCACGTGGCACCAGCAACAACCCAGAAATGACGACTCTGTCCGTCCTAGCTTTTAGCTTCCAGCCTAACTCCCTGAGCTCCTGAATGACCTCCACACCTCTCTTCCTACCTATGTCGTTCTTACAAGAGCCTTCTTACAAAATATTAAAAAGGAGCCCAGAGCAATAGAAAGGATCTTTCAGTTGTCTTGGAATTGGCTACAGCCTTCAACTCCATCACAAGCTGCTGGTGTTAAAAACTTCAGAAGGTTTGTGTCATTTATTCAACTAATTGCTGATTTATATTCGAAATCACACAACAATTGTCCTCGAACAGGAAAGTAGGCTAAACCCATTTTGCGAATGGCGGGGGATGTGACTGTGGCTTTAGTTGTGGATGGGGTCTCCCCGGAAGCCTTGCTTGTGTAGTCCCCGTTGAGAGAGAGTGTTTGATCCGATTATCTCACGATGTTTGGTTGTACCTCATGGTTCCCCTGGTAATGGCAGTAGGAGAGTGTACCTGTTTAACTCTTATTGCTTGTTTTTAGCTGATTGTACTGGTCTTTGGACCAGAGTACTGGCTTTAGGTTTGTGGTACAGCCAGTTGGCTTGGTCTGGCTCGATCCACTGTATTCCCGTGTGGACTGTAGGCACTGCCATTGAACGGTGCTATTAAATAAATAATGGGCGATTTAGTCAATCTCCCGAGTTCTGGATGGACAGATACCTGGCCACACCTTGGAAGCTCACTTCTGCTGGGGGATTGTGACAAATATTAACCACACCAGAAAAATGACAACTATCTCAACACTAACTGACCGCTGGAGACCCACAGATTTTTGTCTGTTGCTGATACTAGGTTGCAAGCCCATCGGGTCAGTGAATAGATCAGAGAGTGACATTAACCCTGTTGTAGAGGAACCCAGTACTCTAGCCCCTGTATTGGGAGGTTCAGACTCTAATATTCTACAGACGTTTTAGATAAGACGACCTTCAAGCAGAACATCAGCAAAGATTCACCCATGATTTTTAAATCCATCCTGCCTTCTCAGGATAGACGTAATTTAAACAAGATAATCCTGGATTATCCAATAGGTAGTATGAAAGATGTTGGATATTGAGGATAGGGAAGGAAGTTGCAGGGGATGGGCACAATTGAAATGTGGATCTTATTCACTGAACAACAACTGCTGTTCCTTGATACGTATGTACCTGCCAGGCAGGGAGAAAGTTGTCGAGCGAAGGAGCAGTGGCTTACAAAGGAAGTTGAATCTCTTGTCAAGAGGAAGACAGTGGATGAGATGTGAAGGCTCAGTTAGGGTGCTTGAGAGTTGCAGGTTAGCTAGAAAAGATCTAAAAATAGAGAGCTAAGAAGAGTCAGAGGGCACATAAAAAGTCATTGGAGGGTAGGATCAAGGAAAACCCTAAGGCTTTCTATGGGTATAGCAGGAATAAAAGAATGACTACAGTAAGATTAGTGCCAATCAAGGATAAATAATGGGAAGTTGTGCATAAAGTCAGGAGAGATGGGGAAGCGCTAAAGGAATATTTTTCATCAGTACCCACACTAGAAAAAGACAATGTTGGTGAGGACAATACTGAAATACAGGTTACTAGACTAGATTGGATTGAGGTTCACAAGGCGGAGGTGTTAGTAATTCTGGAAAGTGTAAAATAGATGTCCCCTTGGCTGGATGGAATTTATCCTGGATTCTCTGGGAAGCCAGAGAGGGAGATTGCCCAGCCTTTGGCTTTGATCTTTATGTCAAAATTGTCTACAGGAATAGTGCCAGAAGACTGGAGGACAGCAAATGTTATCCCCTTGTTCAAGAAGGGGAGTAGAGATAACCCTGGTAGTAATAGACCAGCGAGCCTTACTTCATAGTAGACTTGCTAACTTTAGGGACATTTAAATGGTCATTGGATGGGCATATAGACGAGAATGGAAGAATGTCTGTTAGATGAGCTTCAGATTGATTTCACAGGTCAGCGCAACATTGAAGGCTGAAGGGCCTCCATTGCGCTGTTCTATGGTTGTTGGCAAAGTGTTGGAAAAAGGTTATAAGAGGTAGATTTATAAATCATCTAGAAAGGAATAAGTTGATTAGGGACAGTCAACATGGTTTTTGTAAAGGGTAGCTCAAGCCTCACAAACCTTGAGTTATTTGAGAAGGTGACCAAACAGGTGGATGAGGGTAAAGCACTTGATGTGGTGTATATGGATTTCAGTAAAGCATTTTGATAAAGTTCCCTATTGTAGGCTATTGCACAAAATACAGAGGCATGGAATGGAGGGTGATTTCATGGTTTGGATCAGAAATTGGTTAGCTGAAAGAAGACAGGGGGTGGTGGTTGATGGGAAATGTTCATCCAGGAGTTCAGTTACTAGTGGTGTACCGCAAGGATCTGTTCGTCATTTTTATCAATGACCTGGATGAGGGTGTAGAAAGATAGGTTAGTAAATTTGTGGATGACACTCAAGTCAGTAGAGGTGCGGATAGTGCCAAAGGATGTTGTAGGTTACACAGGAACATAGATAAGCTGCAGAGCTGGGCTGAGAGGTGGCAAGTGTAGTTTAAAGTGGAAAAATGTGAGGTGATTTAGTTTGGAAGGAGTAACAGGAATGTAGAGTACTGGGCTAACGGTAAGATTCTTGGTAGTGTAGATGAGCAGAGTGATCTGTGTCTATGTGCATTGATCCCTGACATTTGCACCTAGGTTGATGGGTTGTGGAGAAGGCATATGGTGTATTTGCTTTCATTGGTAGAAGGATTGAGTTTTGGAACTGTGAGATCATGCTGCAGCTGTACAAACCTCTAGTGCAGCCGCACTTGGAGTATTGCGTACAGTTCTGGTCACTGCATTATAGGAAGGATGTGGAAGCTTTGGAAAGGGTTCAGAGGTGATTTATTCGGATGTTTCCTGGTAAGGAGGGAAGGTCTTCAGAGGAAAGGCTGAGGGACTTGAGGCTATTTTCATTGGAAAGAAAGTGGTTGAGAGGTGATTTAATTGAGAAATACAAGATAATCAGAGGGTTAGATAGGGTGGACAGAGAGAGCCTTTTTCCTCAGATGATGGAGGCTAGCACAAGGGGGCATAGCTTTAAACCGAGGGGTGATAGATATAGGACAGATGTCAGAGGGAGTTTTACTCAGTAGTATGATGTGAAACACAACCTGTAACAGTCATAGACATGCCAAATTTAAGAGCATTTAAAAGGTCATAGGATAGGCATATGAATGAGAAAGCAATATCGTAAGTTAGATGGGCTTCAGATTGGTTTCACATGTCAGCGCAACATCAAGGGTTGAAGGGCCTGTACTGCACTGCAATGTTCTATGTCCTAGATAGAATGTATTATGATAGATATCAGACACCATTCCCTATAATGGGAGCTTTTAGCTCATGTTAAAAACACAAAGATTTCAGACTAGAAGCTCCAAGTGTGGGAGATTTGGGGAGTTTCATGCTATAGCATATAACTATACAAAGTGTAGAAAAATTAGTAAAGAGATTGTAAATATAGGGTTTGAATGCTTCTGATGTGATTTCAGTTTTCGTACTAAGTGTAGTTTAGGCCAACCGACATAACAGTGTTAGTACGTTATTGATTATCATGTGGTTGAGGAGGAGTAAGGTGGGTGGGCAGCATGATGGCACAGTGGTTAGCACTGCTGCCCCACAGTGCCGGAAACCTGGGTTCATTTCCCGCCTCAGTTGACTGACTGTGTGGAGTTTGCACGTTCTCCCCGTGTCTGCGTGGGTTTCCTCCAGGTGCTCCGGTTTCCTCCCACAGTCCAAAGATGTGCAGGTCAGGTGAATTGGCCATGCTAAATTGTCCATAGTGCTAGGTAAGGGGTAAATGTAGGGGTATGGGTGGGTTGCACTTCGGTGGGTCGGTGTGGACTTGTTGGGCCGAAGGGCCTGTTTCCACACTGTAATCTAATCTAATCTAATCTAAAAAAAGATAGTGTCTGGTCAGAGGATGAGGTTAGTTTAGTTTAGAGTTAGAAATTAAATTTAAAGTAGTAAACAGATTAATAAGCAGATAACTGGAATGTTAATGGGTAAAAGATCCAAAGCAAGTATTGGATAAAAGGAGGATTCTCCATTGGCTGAAAGAAGTTGTGCCTGATTGAGTCGTGGTTGAGGATGTTAGAAGAGTTAAAGATCAGTGCCAGGGAGAAATAACTGGTACTCATGTGGAACATGTCGATGGTGTCCCAAAACATCAGAAACTAGAAAAGCTATTAAAGCAAGCAGAGATATTCCTCACGAGTTATGGGAATTCTATAGCTCGGAGACAGGGTCTGTTGTTCGTGAGCATATGATTGAGACACACCATTCCCTATTTTTATTCTTCACTCACATCCTAACTATCTCAGTACAGACCAGATAAAGTAAGGAAGAAGATGTGTAATAATAATGGGGTGCAATGATGATATGTGAAGAAAGCCTGTTTGAGAAGATCCCAGCTCTTGCACAAAACTAAACATAAGCAAATAGCGAGAGAGATGATGGAGTACCTGTTAACAGATTTTTGCTTTCTTGTTAAAGTAGAATTAGAAAAAGGTGTTTCAGGATAAACTCTCAGTGCCAAATGATAAGGCTCATATTATTATGTGACTTAAGTCATATGGAGCTATTACTTTCGCTGATCACCTTATGGAGTAGGGAAATGGAAGGTGCCATTTGGCAGAGGGATCCCAAAACAGCAGCAGGACCTGATGGTATTATGTTAAAAGGAGAGAGTGTCCATTCATATGATTGATAGTCCTCGTCTGCCGAGGCTGGTTTCATTGTGGCTCCAAACTGGTGTTACACTAGAAATGCTAGAGAATGGGAGGACAGTGCTAGTCCCCAAGACCACCAATACCTGGCAACCAGTGAATATAAGGCCACTTCTGCTTTGTATATTTACAAAAAAAATTGCAAAATGACTCAGCATAGTAATTAAACTTACCCTGAGACGGGAAGGTTTTGCTGGGACAACCCGAGGTTGTAATGAAAATATGGAGATTGTAAATAAATGGTATTAATAGGAAAAAGAGAAATAGTAGAGATTTAGCAGTTTTAGGCCTTTGATTTGACAGGGCACAAATTTCATTTTTTAAATATCATTACAGAGTCGCCTGAGGATTTTATACAATGATAAATCATCATACAAATTATGACAGTGATTGAGGGCAACAATTTCAAGACAGTTTATAAACATAGCTTGTAGCGCAAAGCAGGGTGATCCTTTGTCCCTCATTGTTGTTTAATATTGCTATGGATCCATTTAGTATGTTGGGAGGGAAGTCAGGTATTTTTATGAATTTTAAGGATGATCTTATCCACCGTATGGTCCTGGCATTTGCTGATGTTACAGACTTCTCAGAGAGACCCACACAGGTAGGGCGTGTAATTTGAAGATTGTCCAACACTTGTGAGAATGCCAGACTGTCAATTAACACAAAAACTGGAGGGTTCCATTTCTTGCATAAAAATAGACCTTACACATACAGGTCAATGGAACTGAAAGATTGGCAAGAATCAGACCCAATCCATTGTCCTGGGGAAATTGGCAAAATATTTAAGAGCACAAATAGATCCATGAATTGGCATTGGGCGGGGTCAAGTGGAAAGATATGTTGAAAGAATGGATAAAAATCTTAAAAACATCAGTCATACACCTGACAATGAACTGACTTAAAAGAAAACTTAGATAACCCCAAGGATGTACTACTATCTGGTTTTCAAAGGAATTGTCTCAATCTTTTACAACGATTAGACTCTTATTCCAAATTATCAAAGAAATTTTACATTTGCCACATTGGATTGGGGATTCCTAGATCGGAAATACAAATGTCGAAATAATGAAAGAAAACATGAAGCCTTGGAAAAGCAAATTGATAGTGTAATCCAAGGTTCCTTTCAATACAGCAAAGAAAGCAAGACCAATGTTCTAAGGATGCTGGCATAATAAAAGGTTCCTCAAGAACTATGACCAGATGATGGCGTAGATGACGAGGAAGAACAAGATAATGGTGAGCCTATTTAATAATAGCTGTAGACAATGGAGGCAAGTGAAATACTTCAAGGACAGTGGAATCTCCAACGTGTGGATAAAGACAGCAATAATTAGTAAGACCTCCAGTTTTATTAGTATTCTTCTGCTTTGTAATTTAATTTCACTAGAACAACCCTGAGCCATGAATGGTCTGTAGGAAGTAAGGCTTGTCAAAGATGTACTGCCCCATATGAAACACTTCCACATACCCCCAGCTGGTGCCCTGCAGTTACAAATGAGAATTAAATGGCATTAAAAGATAGTTGAGAAATTGTATGAACATGTCGGTAAATACGGTTAGAAAACGTATGTAGAAGCTTGGATAAGAGCTGATGATGAATGATGAAGAAAGTTAGACATAATCTTCCAGAAAAGGTTTGGTGGTTATTGTCAATGTCACGGGTGAGTTTGAGAATGAGGACAGTTCACCGAAGAAGGTGTGAGATGAAAATGTGGACAAAAACATCTTACCATCAAGCTAATGGGATTAGCAAGAGGGGTGACTTCTTGACAGGTGTACCATCCGATTTTAAACAGAAGCATCTCAAAATATCCAAACATATGACCAAAATATTTACAATTTTACAAAACATGGTCTATCATCTTCCCCATTATACAAGAGATGGTATCATCTGCACAAGGAACTGGGATGGTGGCATTAGAGTTCAATTACAAGGGAGTTATGGAACCAGGAACAGCCATCAGTTCCCCAATATCCTCCAAAGGGTATATTCCATCTTTACCCACTCTGGTAAAGACTGACTCCATTCTCACATCAAAGTCACTCGCAGTCTGACAATGAATTTGTTGAGAGCAGTTAGTTCGTGCTGATTCATTCTTTTCAAAGCATAATTAATAAAATTAAAGGTCATCATGACAAGTACATAATTAGATAGACAGGCTTCACTCCAAGTAACACATGACTAGATATAGTCACAGAACTGATTTCTGAACAGAGATTCCAAGGATAAATAGAACCCTTAGGTGAGTAAGAGATGTGTGGCCTTATTTTTGTGGTCAAAGAGACCAGTTAGGTCTGGGTAAATAGTTGGCAACTGATGAGTGGTAGTGGACAAAATAACAATTTGCATTTGAGAAAATTTAATATTCATGAACTTCTGAGGTTTTGCTTCCAACTGAGCCAAGACCACAAAGTAGAGCTGTCAACAATCTTCATTGGTGTGGGTTATTATCCCAAGTTCATTTATCACATGGAATGAATCGGTGCTCATGTGATCAAGTGATTAAGCCCAGATGTATATTTGTCAAATCATTTCAATTGAGTGGGACTCATCAGAAGAGACATAACTAGAGTGGACTAGTTCCAACCTCCACGTCTCCATGTTCACACTGAATTAAGGAGCTTCAGTATAGCCAGTGCTAGTTCAAGTGTAGCCATCAACATGGTGCTGAGCATTTGGGTATGGATAGCTTTAACTAGACTTAAAGAAAAACCAGTAGTATTTTTGCTTTGCCTCAGTGAGGGAGTGTGCCTCAATGTAATTAATAGACACTTGGAGTAGTTGCTCTTCCTTCTAATCCCTACTTCATCTGACAGAGTCTTTCACTTTCATAAAGCACTTCCTTTCCTCTTCAGATGGAGAGCTTTTTTTTAACCCCTCTAGAAAGTGGAGGATTGGTAGGAATGCAGACAAGCAGAGAGACAGGAAAGGAGAAAGATGATTGTGAGTAGACACCAGCTGTTGGCCAGGAACAAGCTGCTCCAACACCTTCCACTGGTTTCCCAGACTGAGGAAGGGCCTGAACATTTTCTTTGGTGCTCAAACCCACATTGAGAAGGTTTCTCCCCCTGCCAAGAGCAAGCCAGACTTGTATCTGGATTAGTGGTGCTGGAAGAGCACAGCAGTTCAGGCAGCATCCAAGGAGCAGTAAAATCAACGTTTCGGGCAAAAGCCCTTCATCAGGAATAAACGCAGTGAGCCTGAAGCGTGGAGAGATAAGCTAGAGGAGGGTGGGGGTGGGGAGAAAGTAGCATAGAGTACAATGGTTGAGTGGGGGAGGGAATGAAAGTGATAGGTCAGGGAGGAGAGGGTGGAGTGGAGAGGTGGAAAACGAGATAGGCAGGTAGGACAAGTCCGGACAAGTCATGGGGACAGTGCTGAGCTGGAAGTTTAGAACTAGGGTGAGGTGGGGGAAGGGGAAATGAGGAAACTGTTGAAGTCCACATTGATGCCTTGTGGTTGAAGTGTTCCGAGGTGGAAGATGAGGAGTTCTTCCTCCAGGCGTCTGGTGGTGAGGGAGCGCCGGTGAAGGAGGCCCAGGACCTCCATGTCCTTGGCAGAGTGGGAAGGGGAGTTGAAATGTTGGGCCACGGGGCGGTGTGGTTGATTGGTGCGGGTGTCCTGGAGATGTTTCCAAAAGCGCTCTGCTCGGAGGCTCCCAGTCTCCCCAATGTAGAGGAGACCGCATTGGGAGCAACGGATACAATAAATGATATTAGTAGATGTGCAGGTAAAATTTTGATGGATGTGAAAGGCTCCTTTAGGGCCTTGGATAGAGGTGAGGGAGGAGGTGTGGGCGCAGGTTTTACAGTTCCTGCGGTGGCAGGGGAAAGTGCCAGGATGGGAGGGTGGGTTGTAGGGGGGCGTGGACCTGACTATGTAGTCACGGAGGGAAGGGTCTTTGCGGAAGGCGGAAAGGGGTGGGGAGGGAAATATATCCCTGGTGGTGGGGTCTTTTTGGAGGTGGCGGAAATGTCGGCGGATGATTTGGTTTATGCGAAGGTTGTTAGTAATCCCCCTTCTCAGTACTAGCTGTCCTTGTCCCTCACAGCTACAGAGAGGTGCCTAGCCCCACAGCCTCCCTTTTAATAATCTGCTAATCAGCCCCTTAGCTGCTTCAGCTGAGCAATCACTCAGTGAGAGATTGAAAACTAAGTGACCCTGAGGAGATGGAACAAACACAATGAAACTATTTAAAGAGATAGCCTTGTAAAAATGGAAATTCCAGACTACAGAAGATAGCTGCGATACTGGGTGTGTGTTTAAATATTAATGATCTATACTTTGTTAATGTGACAAGAACATTGTAATTTCTCATATCCTTGTTTTAATTTTGAGGAATTTTTGAAAGTGATCGTGTATGAACTAAAACTTCCAATTGCAGAGCTTGTATTTGAGATGAGACACAATCTCATGTGAGAGACTCAGAACAAGTCAGTGGGTGGGGGAGAGAGCGAGAGCGAGAGCGAGAGCGGGAGGTGGAGGTGGAGAAAGGGAACTAAATTGTGAGAAAGTCAGAGAGACAGACAGTGAGAGAGAAAGATGCTGCGAGAAACAAAAAGTGTGTGTGTGTGTGAGAGAGAGAGAGAGAGAGAGAGAGAGAGAGAGAGATGAGACAGATAATGTAAGAGTTAGACAAAGAGACAGAGAGGGACACAGAAAGAGAATGAGAATGAGAGTGATAGAGAATGTGACTGAGAGTGACCCAGTTAGTCAGACAGAGATTTCTTATTGAGTACTGGAAGGAATTTTTTTCTCTGTGAATATGAGCTGGTGTGTTTCTGTAGATTGCAATTGAGTGTGTTTTGGAATTGTTTCCTGAAACAAGCTGTTGATGTGAATAGAATCACAGTCTGGTTATAGCACAGAACGAGACTCTTTGGCCCATCATTTGCGTGCAGCCCTCTGCAACATGAAGCTCGCCAGTCCCACTAGCCTATCCTTTGCCTGTAGTTTTTCAAATGCTTTTCTTTTCGGATAATGATCCCGTTCCCTCCTGAATGTCACAATCGAATCTGTCTTTACTCCTCTATCAGACCGTGTGCCAGATTTACACTTTGGTTAATGATTAGCAACACATCAGAATCAAATACGTTATCATCATGTTGCCATTATTTCTTTAGTCAGTCAGCTTATATCTGTGCCCTTTGGATCTTGGATCCTTCTACTAAATGGAGTAGTGTCTCCATATTTTGTTCCTCACATTCTGCATCATTGTGAAGTCCTCTGTCAACTGTCCTCTCAACATTTCTCCTCTTTCAGGAGAATAACCCTTGCTTTACCAACCCAAACATAATGGAATGCTCTCACTGACAGCCATTCCTGTAAATATTCATTACACACTCTAGCAATCAGGAGGGATGGTATCTTGCAAGGATTATCAAATGAGGCCATAGGGGTAGAGTTGGAAACAGCAAAAGGTCAAAGAAACTATGAAGTGTGTACGATAATCCAACAGTCTCCTCACAGGGAGCGAGATAAGACTAAACATTCAAATTCCAATGGAGTACCAGAATAATCCAGCAGCAATAGCAAGAATTTTAACAACCTGAATATTAATAGGGATAGTTTTAGGATGCAAGGTAGAGATGGAACAGTGGAGTTCATTAATTTGGAGTTAGATTTAAACATCCAGCACACACACAATGCACTAAAAATACTTGGTTCAGACTACAAGCCCCGGAACGCTGGAAGCGGTGACTCCCGGATGCAGTCTAGTGTGAGGGAGGCAATCCTGGCACTTACCTGGGAGCATCTGAGTGCTGGTACAGAGCGGTCTGAGGCTTGGAGCGGGGGCAGGGACGGCTGTTGGACTGGGCTCTGGTGTGGGTGGTCAGACCACGCGTGGAGACCTTGTGCTGAGCTGCTACACTGTAATGTTTACTTGAAGTTACTGACCTTGCTGTGATGTCAACCCTTTAATGATGTCCTGTTTTTAACTTATTTTCAACTCTGGGTAATGCATCTACTTTTCTCCCTCCACTGTATCCAAGAATTATACCTGAGGACTTGTATCTCAGATATTGCTATAAGGCGGCAGAAACTGTAAAAACTTTGCAGTGTGCTCCAGCAATGGAGGACACATGACAATAAAAGGGTATTGTGTTGTTTCGGAGAACTTCCCGAAAGTGGGATGGCCAGAATTGGACACACTGTGTTGTACTAGGACTTCCTCTTCTGTGATGGGTTTCATGACCTTGCCTGTGGGAGTGGGTCTGGTGTTGGTGGATGTGGGACACCGTTAACATTCAGTCTTCCCATGGGCAGCGAATATACTGTAGGCAGGAGAGTGGCTGTTCAAAACCACCTTGTACCATCTCCCTGCTTCAACCCACATCACAGTCTATAACCCTCAGAGTTAATGATGCATTCCCCCCCAAACTTTCACTACCCTGCTCCCTTTCCCTCAAAACTATCATTACCCTCCTCGCTTTCCCTCGAAACTGTCACTATCCTCCTCCCTTCCCTCCAAACTGTCACTACCCTCCTCCCCCACCCTACAAACTATCACTACCCTCCTCCCTTCCCTCCAAACTGACACTACCCTCCTCCCTTCCCTTCAAACTGTCACTACCCTCCTCCCTCCCCCTCTAAACTGTCACTACCCTCCTCCCTCCCCCGCCAAGCTCTCACTACCATCTTCCCTTCCCCTCCAAACTCTCACTACCCATCTCCCTTCCCTTCAAACTGTCATTACCCTCGTCCTCCCCTCCAAACTCACACCACATTCCTCCCTCCCCCTCCAAACTGTCACTACCCTCCTCCCTCCCCCTCCAAACTGTCACTACCCTCCTCCCTCCCCCTCCAAACTGTCACTACCCTCCTCCCTTCCCTCCAAACTGTCACTACCCTCCTCCCTTCCCTTTAAACTGTCACTACCCTCCTCCCTCCCCCTCCAAACTGTCACTACCCTCCTCCTTCCCCCTCCAAACTGTCACTACCCTCCTCCCTCCCCCTTCAAACTGTCACTACCCTCCTCCCTTCCCTTCAAACTGTCACTACCCTCCTCCCTCCCCCTTCAAACTCTCACTACCCATCTCCCTTCCCTTCAAACTGTCATTACCCTCGTCCCTCCCCTCCAAACTCACACCACATTCCTCCCTCCCCTCCAAACTGCCACTACCCTCCTACCTCCCCCTCCGAACTGCCACTACCCTCCTCCCTCCCCCTCCAAACTCTCACTACCCTCCTTCCTTCCCTCCAAACTCTCAGACACACTGACATTTTTGCTGGTCTCCAATCCTTCTGTTTATTGTCTCCAAATGCCCTGTGAAGCTCACTCTCACTCTGCATCTGTGGTTCTGGGAATAGAGACAGGAATCTGCCATCCTCACCTGGTCTGATCTGCATGTGACTCCAGACCTACAGTGATGTGGTTGACTCTCAACTGCCCTCTGAAATGGCCTCGCAAGCCACTCCGTTGTACCAATTGCTACGATATCTCAGAGAAACGAAACTGGATGGATCACCTGGCATTGACCTAGGCACAAGAAAGGACAATAACAGAAACAGCCCTGTTGACCCTGCAGAGCCGTCCTCACTAACATCTGGGGGCTGGTGCCAACACTGGGGGAGCTGTCTCCCAGACTGATCAAGCAACAATCTGACACAATCATACTCACGGAATCAAATCTTCCAGACAATGTCCCAGACCCCACCATCACCATCCCTGAATATGTTCTATCCTGGGACAGACCCCGCAGAAGGTGTGGTACAGTGGGATATAGTGAGGAGGAAGTTGCTCTGGGAGTCCTCAACGTTGACTCTGGGACCCCACAAAGTCTAGTGGCTTCAAGTTAAAACGAGCAAGGATACCTCCTGCTGATTACCAGGTACCATCCTCCCTCAGCTGATGAATGGGTACTCCTCCATGTTAAACATCACATAGAGGAAGCATGGAAGATGGCAAGACCAGAAAATGTACTCTGGGTGGGAGAATTTCAAAGTTCACTACCAAGAGTGGCTCAGCAGCAGTACTACTGATCGAGCTGGTCAGGTCCTAAAGGACATAGCTACCAAACTGGGTCTGCAGCAGGTGTTAAGGGTATCAACAGGAGAGAAAAACATATTTGACCTCATCATTACCAATCCAACAGCTACAGATGCATCTGTCCATGACAGTATTGGTAAGAGTAACCACCGCACACCTTTTTGGAGATGAAGTCCCACCTTCACGTTGAGAATACCCTCCATCATGTTGTGTGGCACTATCACTGTGCAAAATGGGACAGAGTTTGAACTGATCTAGCAGCTCAGGGCTAGGCCATCAACAGCAGCAGAATTGTACTGAAGCACAATCTGTAACCTGCATATCCCGCACTCAACCATTACCATCAAGCCTGGGGATCAACCCTGGTTCAATGGAGAGTGTTGGAGGACATGACAAGAGCAGCATCAGGCATACCTAAAAATGAGGTGTCAACCTGGTGAAGCCACTAGAAAGGTCTACTTTTGTGCCAAACATCATAAGCAGCAAGAAATAAACAGAGCTAAGTGATCCCACAACCAACGTATCAGATCGAAGCTCTGCAATCCTGTGATCCCCAGTTGTGAATGGTGGGGGACAATTAAACAACTCACTGCGGGAGAGGACTCCACAAATATCCTCATCCTCAATGATGGAGGAGCCCAGCATATCAGTGCAAAAGGTAAGGCTAAAACATTCACCTCTACCTTCAGTCAGAAGTGCCGAGAGGTGAATCCATCACGGGGTCCTCCAATGGTCCCCAGTATCACAGATACAATCTCCAGCCAATTCGATTCACTCCACGTGATATCAAGAAACAGTTGTGGGCACTGGAAACTACAAAGGCAATGGGACCTGATAACATTCTGGCAATAGTACTGAAGACTTGTGCTCCACAACTTGCCACTCCCCTAGCCAAGCTGTTCCTGTACAGTTAAAACACTGGCATCGAACCGACAATGTAGAAAATTGCCCAGGAATGTCCGGTACACAAAGCGCAGGACAAATCCATCCCGGCCAATTACCACCCAAACAGTCAACCCCATCATTAGTAAAATGATGGAAGGGGTCATCAACAGTGCTACCAAGCAGCACCTGCTCAGCAATAACCTGCTCAGTGACGCCCAGTTTGGGTTCCACCAGGGTCACTCAGCTCCTGATCTCATTCCAGCTTTGGTTCAAACATGGACAAAACAGCTGAATTGTAGAGGTGAGGTCAGAGTGGCAGCCCTTGACATCAAGGCTGTATTCAACCACGTTTGGCATAATGCGTGCTGGCAAAACTGTGATCAATGGGTAGCGGGGCAAACTCTCTGGTGGTTAGAGTCATGCCTGGCATAAAGGAAGATGGTTGCCGAGGGTCTGTCATCTCAGCTCCAGGACATCTCTGTAGGAGCCCCTGCAAACCTTGAGATGTTACATTTTGTTCCTTCATCCACATCATTAGTATATATTGTGAATAGCTGTGGTCCTAGCACCAATCCCTGTGGTACCCCACTAGTTACTACATGCCGATTTGAAAAGGATCCATTCATTCTTACTCTGTGTTTCCTCTCTGCCAATCAGTTTTCAATCCATCTCAATACACTTCCCCCAATCTTGCACTTTAATCTTGCACAATAATCTCTTATGTAGGACTTCATCAAATGCTTTCTACAAGACTATGCTATCTCCCTTGTCAACTCTATTAGTTACATCTTCATAGAATTCCAACAGATTTGTCAGGAATGATGTCCCTTCATAAATCCACACTGAATCTGTCAGATTCTTCCAATGCTTTCTAACTGGTCCAATATAAAGTCCTAGGTAATGGATTTGTGAATTTTCCCCACTACCAATGTTCAGCTTACTGGATAATAATCCCTGGTTTCTCGCTATCTCCCTTTTTTAATATTGGAGAGACGTTAGCTATCCTCCAATCTGCAGGGACTGTACCAGATTCTGTGGAAACCTGGAAGATGACCGACAATAGCTTCTGCTCTTTCTAGAACTATTTCCTTAAGTGTTCTGGGATGTAGATTATCAGGCCCTGGGGATTTACTCAGTTTCAATCTCCTCAATTCATCCAGCACCATTTCTCTACTAATATCGATCTCCCTCAGTTGTTCCCTCACACTAAATCTTGCATTCTCCAACATCTCTGGTATCTGATTTGTGTCCTCTTTTGTGAAGACAGAAGTAAGGTATGCCTTCAGTTGCTCAGCCATTTCTTTGTCCCCAATTTGTCAGGAATGATTTCCCCTTCGTAAATCCACACATTCCCCTGTTTCTGTCGATAGGTGACCTGCATTTATTATCACCAACCTCTTTCTCTTCACGTATCCATAGAAACTCTTAGTGTCAGTCTTTATGTTCCATGCAAGCGTACTTTCGTACTGCATTTTACCCTTCTTAATCAATCTCTTGGTCCTTCTCTAATGAATGCTAAACTGTTCCCAATCCTCAGACCTATTATTTTTATTGGCCAATCTGTTTGCTTCTTTCTTGGGTCAATACTCCCTCTAATTTCCTTTGTAAGCAATGGATTGGCTCTCTTACCCATTTTGCCTTTGTATCATACAGGAATAAACAGTTGTTGCAGTTCCCCCATGCATTCCTTGAACGTTTACCATTGCCTATCCACTGTCATCCTCACTGGCCTTATTGTGCTGGGATCCCCTGAACAAAGTCTAGCTCCTTTATTGGGCAAAGGTCTGAAGGCAATTGTGGCAAGATTCCTGCCTTACTGGCACAGCAACCTGGCATCTGTGGCTGAGACAGCAAGGCGCAATAAAACGAATGCAGGTTGGAGCATTCAGGTACCCTCAGAGTGAATGAGTTTTATGACAATGAGCAAACAGCCAGAGATAATGCCTGGCCCAATCCATAAGCTGGGTCTGTGTCCCTGAGCATACAGTGTCCTCACTGTAGTGTTACAATGAGAATTACCAGTCCACCCTGAGGTGCAGCAATGCAGTGCAGAAGTGTCCTGTAAGTGGATAAGAGGTGGACCATGAGGGTTCTTAGAAGCAGAGACCGTTTTCCATGGATGTGGGATGCATGTAGTCGATAGTCATAGGAACAACAGTAGGCCATTCAGTCCCTCAAGTCTGTTCCACCATTCATTGATATCATGGCTGCACTGTGACCTAACTCCAGAAACCTGCCTTTGGCCCATATCCCTTAATACCTTTACTTAACAAACGAATTATGGAGCTCAAGATTAAAATTAACAACTGAGCCAGTATCCACTGCCATTAGTGGATGAATTAAAAATCACACAACACCAGGTTCTCGTCCAACAGGTTTAATTGGAAGCTCACTAGCTTTCGGAGCGACGCTCCTTCATCAGGTGGTTGTGGTTCATCAGGTTAATCAACCACAACCACCTGACGAAGGAGCAGCGCTCCGAAAGCTAGTGCTTCCAATTAAACCTGTTGGACTGTAACCTGGTGTTGTGTGATTTTTAACTTTGTACACTCCAGTCCAACATCGGCATCTTCAAATCATTAGTAGATGAGACTTCCAAACATAAACCACCATTTGTGTGTAGCAGTGCTCCGTAACGTTCCTTCTAAACACCTCTGGGCCTAATTCTCAGATTATGCCCCATAGTTCGAGAATCTGTAACTAATGGGAAGAGGTTTTCTTTATCTACCCTGTCTTTTCCTGTTAATATATTGAAGAATTTGATCAGATCACCTGTTAGTCTTCTACATCCTAGAGAAAATGGACCTAATTTGTGGAATCTCTCCATTTAACTCCCTAAGTCCAAGTATCAACTCCTGAAAGGTCAATGCCCAGTGTCTATCACTGAGGTCTTTTAGAGGGAGCAATGAGTTGAAATTGACAAAACCCCACTTTGGTTCCTATGTTGAGTCTTCCCAGCAACTACTTTGCATGGTGTGTTTGGTAACAACACAATCCATGGTCAGTTGGGCTGTTAACAAGCTATTGAAGAAGCAATGATGAGCATCAATTGGAAACACACTGCTGCCTAGACAGAACATCACCAGACTGCTTGAAAAAAATCAGACAAAATGTGACAACATGATTTCGATGCTGAAATGGATCTCACTGACCATCTTCACCAATTCTTCCACTCACCTCACCATAGCCCACATTGCTGGGAGCCTAGGACGATTCCATTCTGTGATAAGTCAGTTGAACTGTACTTTACATTATCATATTGTTGTTACTTGTTAACAATTACCTCATGGCTTTTGAAATCTCAAACTAAATTGGTCCAGATTGCAGAAGTTAAAACAGCTCCCCCTAGTGTTTCACTAACATGAGACTGACTGTTATCGGGTTTTATCCATCTCTTCATCCCTTCCTCATAAGGCAGTGGATACACAATGTTTAAATATTTTATGGCAGAGGTAGTTCGATTCTTGATTCCCAAGCAAATGAAAAATTATCGGGGATATGCAGGAATGTGGAATGGAGGTTAGAGTCAGAGCAGCCATAATCTCATTGAATGAGGGAGCAGGTTAGATGGGCTGAGTGGACTACCCTTGTATTTGATTGTGTGACTGTGTTTTTATAAACAGAATGACTATTTACAACTCTCCAGTTCTCTGGGGCCACTCCCATAACCCAGGAGGATTGAACAACATGGGCCATAGCAAACCTCAAATCCCATCCAGACCAGGTAACTGTTCCACTTTATTATGGGACAAAGAATGTTGGATTGAAAGGGGTTACTGAAACTGTTTGTTCAGTGACTGTGATTAATGTCAGTCTCCATGGATCCGAACTGTGTCACTGGAGGGTTTCCCTCTTCTCATTAAAAAGGCCATCCTTTCAACGTGCTATCCCATTGTATCAGTGGAATTGTCACCACCAGCATTGACAGGAATCAGTAGCTCCAGGGAAAGGAGAGACCAGAATCTGAGAACGATGAACGGGAACGTTCCAGCAATAGACAGGGGTCTAGACTCAGCTCTCTACATGCTATCCCTGGATCGGATACGATTAGAATGGCGATCACATACACACTTCAGGTCATTCAAGCAGGTTACTATCCCATCCTGGCTGTTGTCGGTGTCCCTGGTAAGTCTGTCTGACTGGATATTGACTCAGAGAACCATGTTTATCTGTGTTACTATTCTTGTTATTGATGTTTTGGAATGAGCATAGCCATTAACTTCTGTTCCAGTCATAAATTCTGGTCCCTATCCGTTAACCTGACTACCCTCCTAACCAATATCTGAGGATGAAAGAGACTTGTGACCTCGTGATGGATCCCTTTGACCCTGAGTTGATTTCGACCCCATAGACACCCCAGCCCCAATCCAGCTGACTGTAACTTCTCAAAGATCACCCACATGAACCTCTCCAAACTGTCCAACATAAAATGTTATCAGTGTATCATTAAATATAGGCTTGACTCTTCCAATCTTATACAGACTACCTCCCAGTTACAAGCAGACATGCCAAATGCCATTCATCCACAATCCCTGTGGTCAATGAGCTATAGTAGCTCCCAGTCAATTTTTAATATTCTCATTCCTGTGTTTGAATCTCTCACAGCCTTACTCATCCACTTGCTTCCATTGTCCTCTCCATTTCCTACATTCCCGCTGATCTTGTCTCCATCTCCAATTCCATTTTAAGAGAGTTTCTCTTCCTCTCTATCTCCCATTGGCAGTGATTTCCAGTTCTATACTGCATCTAGCACTGGCTTTATGGAAACATGATTCTATGAAATGGTGTCAGTCACACTGCCAAACCCTTCCAATGTAGTGTATTTTGGTCGTCTCGCTGTGCAGGGCTTGGGCCTGGCTTAAGTTCTGAATGTGACATCGACCAGCCATTGCAGCAGCTTTGACACATCTCTTTGAAACTTGCCCTATGCCTATTTATTGAATGCCTGTCTCAGAGCCTCTGAGCTGGGCCTGTGTTAGACTCTCTGAGCTGGGTCTGTGTTGAACCTCTGAGCTGGGTCTGTGTTAGACTCTCTGAGCTGGGTCTGTGTTGAACCTCTGAGCTGGGTCTGTATTAGACTCTCTGAGCTGGGTCTGTGTTAGACTCTCTGAGCTGGGTCTGTGTTGAACCTCTGAGCTGTGTGTGTGTGTGTGTGTGTGTTACAGCCTCTGAGCTGGGCCTGTGTTCAACTATATGAGGAATCCTGTTTTGGTGTTATTTACACAGAACAGGCTGGCCAATGAGCAGGTGAGGGGAATTTGTCTCATATTTGCTGTTGGGCATGTTGACAAACTTCCCAATGTCACAACTGCTTGTGCATGGATTTCAGAATGTGTAACTTCTACTTGCAATAGTAACAAAAGCTGAGGCTGTTAATGTTGGAAATGAAGCACTCCATTGTCTTTTGAAATCAGTTTCAGAAAAAAACACCTCCTGTTCTGGGGACTTGGGTTCAAACCACAGCAGATGGTGAAATTTGAATTTAATAAAAATCTGGAATTAAGAGTCTCATGAGGATCATGAAACTACTGTCAATGATTGTTAGAAATCCATCTCTTTAACTAATGCCCTTAAGGAAGGAAACTGCTATACTTACCTAAGCTTACCGTATTGTGACTGCAGATTCACAGCAATGTGGTTGAGCCTTAACATCCCTTAAATAAAGGTTAGTCTTGCAGTGTTGTGCACATACCATAAATGAATACAATTTTTCAAAAGATACATTCACATTTGGCATTAAGGAAGAAATCACGTCATAGTCAATGTCTTATCATAGAACATAGAACATAGAAGAATACAGCGCAGTACAGGCCCTTCAGCCCTCGATGTTGCGCCGATCAAAGCCCACCTAACCTACACTAACCCACTATCCTCCATATACCTATCCAATGCCCGCTTAAATACCCATAAAGAGGGAGAGTCCACTACTGCTACTGGCAGGGCATTCCATGAACTTACGACTCGCTGAGTGAAGAACCTACCCCTAACATCAGTCCTATATCTACCCCCCCTTAATTTAAAGCTATGCCCCCTTGTAATAGCTGACTCCATACGTGGAAAAAGGTTCTCACTGTCAACCCTATCTAACCCCCTAATCATCTTGTACACCTCTATCAAATCACCCCTAAACCTTCTTTTCTCCAATGAAAACAACCCCAAGTGCCTCAGCCTTTCCTCATAGGATTTTCCTACCATACCAGGCAACATCCTGGTAAACTTCCTCTGCACCCGTTCCAGTGCCTCCACATCCTTCCTATAGTATGGCGACCAAAACTGCACACAATATTCCAGATGCGGCCGCACCAGAGTCTTATACAACTGCAGCATGACCTCAGGACTCCGGAACTCAATTCCTCTACCAATAAAAGCCAGTACGCCACATGCCTTCTTCACTGCACTATTTACCTGGGTGGCAACTTTCAGAGATCTGTGTACATGGACACCAAGATCCCTCTGCTCTTCCACACTACCAAGTAGTCTACCATTAGCCCAGTAATCCATCTTTTTATTACTCTTACCAAAGTGAATCACTTCGCACTTAGCTACATTGAACTCCATTTGCCACCTTTCTGCCCAGCTCTGCAGCTTCTCTATATCCCGCTGTAACCTGCCATATCCTTCCTCACTGTCTACAACTCCTCCGACTTTCGTATTATCCGCAAACTTGCTCACCCAACCTTCTAACCCTTCCTCCAGGTCATTTATAAAAATGACAAACAGCAATGGTCCCAAAACAGATCCTTGCGGAACACCGCTAGTGACGGCAAACCAAGATGAACCTTTGCCATCAACTACTACCCTCTGTCTTCTTCCAGAGAGCCAATTCCTAATCCCAACCTCCAACTCACCCTCAATGCCATATCTCTGTATTTTCTGCAGTAGCCTACCATGGGGGACCTTATCAAACGCCTTACTAAAATCCATATATACCACATCTACCGCTTTCCCCTCATCTACCTCCTTAGTCACCTTCTCAAAGAATTCAATAAGGTTTGTGAGGCACGACCTGCCCTTCACAAAACCATGCTGACTATCCTTGATCACATCATTCTTATCCAGATGTGCATAAATCCTATCCCTTACAATTCTCTCTAAGACTTTGCCCACAACAGAAGTGAGACTCACTGGCCTATAGTTACTAGGATTATCCCTACTCCCCTTCTTGAACAAGGGAACCACGTTTGCTAGCCTCCAGTCCTCTGGCACTACTCGTGTCGACAAAGAGGACACAAAAATCAAGGCCAATGGCTCTGCAATCTCCTCCCTTGCTTCCCAGAGAATCCTAGGATAAATGCCATCAGGCCCAGGGGACTTATCTATTTTCACCCTTGCCAGAATTTCCAACACCTCTTCTCTACATATCTCAAAGCCATCCATTCTACTTATTCGTGCCTCAGTATTCATATCGACAACAATGTCCTGTTCCTGAGT
Source organism: Chiloscyllium punctatum (assembly GCF_047496795.1). Taxonomy (NCBI): domain Eukaryota; kingdom Metazoa; phylum Chordata; class Chondrichthyes; order Orectolobiformes; family Hemiscylliidae; genus Chiloscyllium; species Chiloscyllium punctatum. The sequence goes on along the minus strand of NC_092780.1, from coordinate 59,318,215 downwards.
GAATACTGACGAAAAGTATTCATTCAGCGCCTCCCCAATCTCTTCAGCCTCCACACGCAACTTCCCATTACTATCCTTGATTGGACCTATTCCTTCCCTAGTCATTCTTTTATCCTGGCCATGGTTCCAGCCCCATTTATACAGTAACATAATGGGTAGAGAGAGTGCTTTGTAAGCGTCACTAGACTCGTTGTCTCGAGATCCATCCGGCATCTGACATCTGGTCCAGTTTGAATGTAATTAATAAATCTCAAATTTATAAAGCTGCTCTCAATGATAATGTCATGACACCACCATTAACTATTGCACAAGCCCACCTGATTCACTCATGTCCTTCAGGGAAGGGAAACTGCCATCCTTACTCCATCTGGTATATTTGTGACGCCAACTTCTCAGGAAATCTGGTGAACTTGTACATGCCCACAGAAAAGGCCAAGCAGGCACATGACTGAGAAATCCTGTCATAATTCTCCCTTGGCCAACCTGTACTAAAAAGCGACAGGGAATGAATTTTGTGAGGACCTTTTAAAGGGTGTTGATACCTTTTCCAAAAGCAGGTTTCTTTGTGAAAGTTTAACTCCAGTTAATGTTAGGAGTCTATCCATGATCAGTTACTTCAATTTAAAGGTGAGCACTCAGTTAAATATCTCCAAATGGAACTGTTGCTATTTTGAATATTGTCTGCTTTTTTCACTCTGCACACTCTATAGATTGGTTTTCCAAGTTTATAAAAGACTCATTCAGTCTCATATGCATTTAACAGAAGACCTTTCAGGCTTGCTGAGTTTCTCCAGTAATTGATGTTTTCGTTTGTTTCTTCCTCCATTCTCCCCAATTGTGAGAATATTTTAAATGTTATCCTGCTTTAGCTTGGAAGTAACAGTTGCAAGAGCATATCCTGCTTTCCCTTTGCCAAGGGATAAGCTGTGCACACTTATCGACTTGACTCACCCACTTTCTTTGTCCAGAGATTTTATTCATTTATACCCATTATCACATTTTCCCTCAGTCCCAGTTTTTGTTAACTTTATGTATGTATTTTCATACCATTAATTATCAGTTCTTACCTATTCTAACCTTACATTAAACCTGGAGTCTGGGCCATGGTTTTGGCTTTCTAAGATTCTCAGTGCCAGTGTTTAAATGTTCTGAAATAAGCCTTAATCATGGTCCTCTTCCACTGCAGCTTTTCCCCATATTCCCCCACCCTCTCGTGGGTCTCTGGTCTCACTTTGTTTTCCTTTCACCACTGGTCTTTGGCCTGCTTTACCACTGGCCTTTCCAACTCTGCTAATCTCACATTGTTCTTACTCTTTCTGCTGCTCTTGAGCCTTTCTGCTCCTGCTGTCTCTTTTGCTCAGTTTTTATAACCGCTCTCAAGCTTACTTTGTTATTATTCCTTGCCCCTGCTCACCCTTGTTTTCTGGAGTGGGAACAAATGTGTTAGTTGTGAAATGAATTTTACCTAATCTTTTACAATCAATTTTTCTTCACATGATACATTTTAGCTTGAATATTAATTTTGTTTAATGATCATTTACATTTGCAGATAACCCCGTCACAAGTTCAATAATTTTAATACAACACCATCTGGAGTAAAACATTTGAATATCTTAGTTCATCCTCAGTCACATTGGCAAATGTGATCTCAGCTTAATGAATAATTTCCCTGTTTATTTCTCTTCCTCACAGTTAACGTTGTGACAATTGTGATCCTATCTCAGAAGAAGTGTGGTCTGTCAAAATGTGTGACCCGTTATCTGGTGGCCATGGCAACGGCAGATGTACTGGTTGTTATACTCGATTTAATATTGAGGCACATTCCAATTGTTTTTGAGATTAACTTGCAGGAGACTATTCCTATATGTAATATCCACGCTGTCTTGCTTTATGCAGCCACTGACTGTTCTGTCTGGTTCACTGTCACTTTCACCTTTAATCGATTTGTGGCCATTTGTTGCCAGAAGCTGAAAAATAAATATTGCAGTGAGAAAACAGCGGCCGTGGTTCTGGGAACAGTGACTGTCCTAAGCTTATTAAAGAATATTTTCTGGTATTTTATGTTAATGGGCCAATATTCACTGAGGAATGACCCCTGGTTTTGTGATGTAACACTCATGACTTTGTTCTCTCGGATCTGGGTAATAGTTGAGTTTCTCCATAACATTCTAACTCCAGCCGTCCCATTTGTCCTGATTCTACTGCTCAATGTTTTCACCATCAGACACATTTTAATGAGTAGCAGAGCCCTCCAGAGACTCCGGGCTCACACCAGTGCAGAGAGTTCCAAAGACCAAGAGATGGAGAATCGAAGGAAATCCATTATTTTGCTGTTTGTTATCTCAGCTAACTTTATCCTGTTGTGGGCAATGTTAATGGTTTATACGTTATGTAGGCGGATGTGGTTATTGGGTTATCGATCTGTTTATGTACATCGTTTTGTGCAGGAATTGGGATTCATGTTGCAGCTCCTGAGTTGCTGTGCAAACACTTGTATTTATGCTGTGACCCAGACTAAATTCAGAGACCAGTTTAAAAATGTGCTGATATATCCCTTTATTCTAATTCTTAAACAATTCCAATGAAGAGAATTGAGTCACTGAGCATTTCCAGCATCTTCTAATTTAGTTCTACATTTCAGCAACAGCTGGGGGTGGAGGTAACCACCATGATGACATAGTGACACAGTATGTGGTACAGTTGCTTTTCACACAGTGATACTGTACCTGTTGCACCTTTACCAGAGAGTGGAGATAGAGTGGAATTTCTTTGCAGTGGTCTGGCCCTCAATGATTTCTCTTCAACCATGGACATCCCAATGTCTCTACCCAACCAACCCCCACCAGGACAGCCTGAAGGCTTGACGGAGGACAGACAAGTCTTCAAACACCACCACTCTCTTTGACTTGGATGAACCAATTCGCTCATTGAACACCTTTGGTGTAAATTCATGTCACCTCCTTGAGAAAACAATGTTGCTATGGGTGTCCAAATGGGTCCAAACCATGTCTGTCTTTTTGAGAGTCATGTGGAACATCTTTTCAAATATTTAAAATTCCAATTCCAATTTCCATTTGAAATTTAATTTCTTTTTAAATGCTCCTTTCTTAACTCCTTTCTTTCCCCCTGCTATGATGGTGATGGCTGGATCAGTCTCATTTCTGGTCACACAACTGGACCTAGAAAGAGTTATCAACTTTACTTTGAATATCATCCTTTTCAACTTCACGTGTTGTATCTCTCCATCTTCCCTCATCTTCTTTAATTCTTGGGATGGGCTGTCAATGAATACTCATTATAAACCGACAGCCATCCACATTGATCTGGATTGTCGTACCTCACATTTCACTACTGTAAGGATTCTGTTGTATCTCCATGTAACAATGTCTTCTTTGTATCTGATGATGACTTATTCCAGATCCAACATTTCTGATCTCAGTTTGTTTACTCTCCACTCTTTGCTGTTATCTCCATGCAATGATAGATCCATTGACCGTGCTCATCCTTTTTCCTTTTTATCCCTTTCCAGCATTCCAAACTTTCGATGAGGATACCCCGTGTTCTACGACCACTCCGATCACCTTGACCTCACCCCCACCCCCATTCAATTGATCATCCACTGCAAGTTTTGCTAACTCTTGTCTTGAATTATTTTATTCTGCCCCACCCCCATTCAACTGCTGTCACTATCACCAGGAAACTCTGTTTTCCCACATGATCAAATCCCCCTCCTCATGCCCATGTGTGTATGCTATCTTCCCCTTCCCATCCTCATATTCATAAATAAAGCCCCTTCACTCACTCTCATGGTCACTAAAAGCACCCAACGCAGCCCTTGCTCAGGTTTGTTAGCACCCTCTCCCCTCCAAGCCCCACCCCAATACCTTGGCCCTACTTTGGAGTGTCTGTTAAATTACTTTACATGGAATTATCACATAATGTTAATTATTTTATCAGCTACTGTGCCGTACTCAGCTATTCTGTGTTGAGATATTAAATTCTATACAGCATTCAATTTCCAAATGCTACATTCGACTTGTTGATTAGATATGATTAAAAATTATAACGTAAAATTTATATTTATTCCCATCCTCACAACAATGTAAACTGCTACTCTGAGCTAGAAATGTTCCAAAAAAAGTCCATTTAAAATGGACTAAATACATCTTTGCATTAAAAGTTTATCCATTTTCTGCTAACTCACAACTTAGTTTAGTTGTCTGGGCAGTTAGTTTGTGATGCAGAGTAACACTAGCATCATAGGTTAATTCCCACACTGGCTGTGGTTACCAGAAAAAACTATCCTCCTCAACCTCTTCCCTCCCCTGAGGTGTAGTGACCCCTCAGGTTAAATCACCATCTGTCACCTCTCTCCATTGACAGAGCAGCCCTGTGATCTGGTGTGACTGTGGTAACTTCATCTTTATTTCTTGCTTGACTGCTTGTAATACTTTGTAATGATAACACAACAGCATTTTTGAATCTTCAACATGGATATCGACAAAAGTGAGCATGAGGTGTTTCTGAAAAATCCAACTGGTTCATCGGTGTTCTTTCGGAAAGGAAACCTGACATCCTTCCCTGGTCTGCTCCATGCTAGTTTCACCTTTAATTGCCCTTGTAATCTGCTGAGCTGCTCATACTATCGGACCATAAGATGGATACAGAACTGGCTCAAAGGTAGAAGACAGAGGGTCATGGTGGAGGGTTGTTTTTCAGACTGGAGGCCTGTGACCAGTGGAGTACCACAAGGACTGGTGATAGGTCCACTACTTTTCATCATTTACATAAATGATTTGGAGTTGAGCGAAAGAGGTATAGTTTGTCAGTTTGCAAATGACACCACAATTGGAGGTGTAGTCGACAGTGAAAAAGGTTATATATAACATAGAACATAGAAAGGTTCAGCACAGAACAGGTCCTTAGGCCAACAATGTTGTGCCGAGGTTTAATCCTAATGTAAAATATAGTAATTTAACCTACGCACCCCTCAACTCACTGCTATCCATGTGCATATCCAGCAGTTGCTTAAATGTCTCCAATGACTTCGCTTCCACCACCACCGCTGGCGATGCATACCATGCATTCACGACTCTCTGAGTAAAGAACCTACCTCTGATGTCTCCTTTATATCTTCCTCCGAATATCTTCAAACTATGACTTCTTGTACCAGTCAATCCTGCCCTGGAGAAAAGTCTCTGGCTATTGACTCAATCTATTCCTCTCGTTATTTTGTACACCTCGATCAGGTCTCCTCTCCTCCTTCTCTCCAGAGAGAAAAGTCCGAGCTTGTTCAACTTTTCTTCATACGGCAAGCCCTCCAGTCCAGGCAGCACCCTCTCCAAAGCCTCTGTATCTTTCCTATAGTAGGGTGACCAGAACTGGACACAATATTCCAAGTGTGGTCTCACCAGGGACTTGTAGAGCTGCAGCAAAACCTCACGGCTCTTAAACTCAATCCCCCGTTAATGAAAGCCAAAGCAATATATGCTTTCTCAATAACCCTATCCACTTGGGTGGCAACTTTGAAGGATCTATGTATTTGCGCACCCAGATCCCTCTGTTCCTCCACACTGCCAAGAATCATGTCTTTAGTCCTATATTCAGCATTCGAGTTCGGCCTTCCAAAGTGCATCACTTCGCATTTATCCAGGTTGAACTCCATCTGCCATTTTTCAACCCAGCTCTGCATCCTGTCTATGTCACGCTGCAGCCTGCAGTCGCGCTCTATACTATCAACGACACCTCTCACCTTTGTGTCATCTGCAAATTTTCTAACCCACCCCTAAACCTCCTCATCCAAGTCATTTATAAAAACTACAAAGAGCAGAGGCCCATGAATAGAGCCCTGCGGGACCCCACTCAACACTGTCTCCCAGGCATAATATTTTCAATCTACAACCACTCTCTGCCTTCTGTCAGCCAGCCAATTCAGATTACAACAGGATCTTGATCAGATGGGCCAATGGCTGAGTACTGGAAAGTGGAGTTCAATTTAGTTAAATGTGAGGTGCTGCTGTTTGTGAAAGCAAATCTTAGCAGGACTTATACACTTTGTGAGTGTTGCTGAACAAAGAGACTTTGGAGTGCAGGCTCATAGCTCCTTGAAAGTGGAGTCACAGGTAGGTAGGATAGTGAAGAAGGCGTTTGGTATGCTTTCCTTTATGGGTCAAAGTATTGAGTACAGGAGTTGGGAGGTCATGTTGCGTGTGTACAAGACACTGGTTAGGCCACTTTGACAATATTGTGTGCAATTGTGGTCCCCTTCCTATCAGAAGGATGTTGTGAAACTGGAAAGAATTCAGAAAAGATTTACAAGGATGTTGACAGGGTTGGAGGGTTTTTGCTATGGGGAGAGGTTGAATAAGCTAGGTCTGTTTCTGGATCGTCGGAGGCTGAGGTGTAACCTTATAAATGTTTATAAAATCACTAGGGGCATGGAAAGGGTAAATAAACAACGTCTCTTCCCTGGGTTTGGGGAGTCCAGAGCTAGAGGGCATAGGTTTAGGATGAGAGGGGAAAGATATAAAAGAGACCTGAAGGGCAACTTTTTCATGCAGAGGGTGCATGCGTGTATGAGCTGCCAGAGGAAGTGGTGGAGGCTGGTACAATTGCAACATTTAAAAGGGATCTGGATAGGTATATGAATAGGAAGCGTTTGGAGCGATATGGGCCGGGTACTGGCAGGTGGGACTAGATTGGGTTGGGTTATCTAGTTGGCATGGACGGGTTGGACTGAGGGATCTGTTTCCATGCTGTACATCTCTATGACTCTATGACATGTAATTGCAGAAAACAGCGACAATGAAGGAGTCATTCATCCCAGGGTTAACTAGGGACAGACTCTAAATGTGGATCTTTCCAAAAGACTCACATTCTGAGAACATGATTACAGGAATATTAGTGTCCAGTTACTGAGCCTATTGAAGGTGAAACAGTTTCTTATGGATGTGGAGCAAGTAAGGACTGCAGATGCTGGAGATCAGAGTCGAGAGTGTGGTGCTGAAATCGTTTCTGATGATTGGTTTATGCCCGAAATGTTGATTCTCCTGCTCCTCGGATGTTGGCTGACCTGCTGTGCTTTTCCAGCACTACACTCTCAACGCTCTCGTGAATGTAGCAACAAATTGAAGTGCTGTTGTTCCCAGCCATTCACACTGCACCCAGAGTCCAGCTGGATTTGTTTACCATGGGAAGCATTTCAGTGGCCAGCCATAACACCATGATCATCGTCAAACCCTATCCCTATGGAAATGAGACATTATGGCTTCAGGGAGCAGGCCTTCTGAGATTTTCTGGAATATTCATCACAATGGAAAGATTCCCTGTTAAGGTAAAAATCTGGACTTTCGTTTAAGTCAGATGTGGATCACAACCAGTTAGACCTCCCCCTGAAGTACCTATGGTATTCCACTTGTTAGAGCTGCCCAACTAAAATGTGATCCATTTCTCCAACTCTTACTACCTGTTAGTTAGTCAATGTCCGATTCAGAACAGCAGACTGACTTAGGGCTGTGAGAAGGCAGTAATATCAGAGGTTTAAGCAGTTAGAGGTCTAGGGGTCCGCAGGATGAAAACAAGCCGTTCGGCCCAATTTGCCCATGCCAATGAGTTTTCACAATCAATCTTGTCCCATTTGCCTGTGTTTGGTCCATATCCCTCCATACCTATCCCATCCATGTACCTGTCCAAATGTACTCTCTTCCACCACGACCTCCTTCTGTATCACACACACACACACACACCTTAAACCTATGCCCTCTAGTTTTAAACTCCTCTACCATGAGGAATAGCTGTCAGCTGTCTACCTTATCTAGGCCTCTCATGACTGACCGGTCATGTAACCTTGAAGTCAGAAATTTTAAGATTTGGGTGAACCACAGGAAATCATCCCTCTGATACAAATGTACAATTTTATGAAACCTGGGAATTATGTCTCCAATGAAAGAAATAAAAATAAACTAAATGAGGGATTCTGGCCCATTCCTACATCCCAGCGAATGCACTAAATAGGACCCTTCAGCCCATTGAGCCTTTTCTGCTGATCAGTGGAATGGTGACTGATCCCTGATTTAAACTCTAATTCCCTGTCCAATCCTCTTATCCCTTGATTCCTGGAGAGACCAACAATGTCTATCCTGTCCTGAAATATATTGGGGGAGTTATCAGGTCGACAGAATTTGTGAACATTTCAAGTTTAGTATGACTTCCTTAGAATGATGTTTGAATGTGCTGAGTTCAGTTGCGAGGGTATGAGAGAAACTGGTGGTGTCTGGGGAGTGGGGGGGGGGAGGGGGGGATTTGGTCCAGAGCAAGTAATATTGGGAATGGAAGGAGAAAATCGGGGGACATTGGAGAGAGTGAGACATGTTGAAGGATAAAGGGTGGACATATAAACACCTGAATTTGGAATAGGACGAATGTCATTCAGCTATCTAGATATCTTCATCATTCAATAAGATCATTGCTGATTTATTTTTGTTTCGAACTCCAAGAATTCACCAAGAATCTAAGTCTATCTTAAACATATTCAATGAGTACACCTCCTTCAACTCCTGAAACATCAAATGCCAAATTTGCAAAACATCCAGAAAACAATTCTCATCTGTGTTCTAAAGGAGGGACTCCCTGATTTTTAAACAGTGCTCCTGAATTCTTGACTTATCCACATGAGGAAACATCGTTTCCAAGTGCACATTGTCAAGATCATTCAGCATCAAGCATTCTTCTGTTAGAACTCCCTCTCACTCTTTTAACCTCCAATGGATACAAACCCAATCTGCCCAACCTCTCCATATCAGATGAATCACTCATTCCTGCTATCAATCCAGTTCATCTCCTCTAAACTGCCTCAATGAAGGTACATCCTTCCTTAATACTGGAAACAAATCTGCACACAGTATTCCAGATGTGGTTTCCTGTACTGAAGCAGAACATTTTAACCTTTATGGTTAATTCCTCTCGGATCTCTATCGTTGACCAACTTTGGGTCCCAACCCTGGAACTCTGCCCCTAACAGCATTGAGAGCAGGTCTACACCACGTGGACTGCAGCAATTCAAGAAGGTGAGTCTGCAGCACCTTCCAATAGTAATTTGGGATGAGGAATAAAGCTGGTGTAAGGATACCAATGTCCTTTAAATGAAAAGAAAATGAAATTAACTCAATTATGCGATGGCGGCATGGAGAAAAGAAAGTATCAAAATTTAGATCACTTGAAATGAGCTGAATAGCTGCAGAGATCTTGACTAGAGAGCAAGAGGAGACCAGCAGAAAGAGGGTTTGACCTGAATGTAGTTGGATGGTGGATGTAACAAACAAGCTCCAGCTGGTGTGTGAGGATGGTATGAGACTGATGAGTGTAGCACACAGTGACAGCAGATCTCCTGGTTGAAGTCGGTACCAGCAGCAACAGGACTGAAGCGATACACATGCTATCGCAAAACCAACTTTGAAGTGTCTTTCGGCCTGCTGTGGAGGGGTGAACCAACATGTCTCTATGGCAACAAAGGCTTCAGTTCTTCTTAGCACAAGGCTATAACTCTGTCCAATTAACAGGTCCCAGAGTCATAGAGATCGACAGCACAGAAACAGGCCCTTCAGCCAATGAAATCTGAGCGGGTCATAAACAATCCCTTCCCTATTTGCATGCTGTAAGGTAAATGCAGCCAATCACAAGGTTTCTCAAATTTAAAAAAAGACAATTTTTGACCTTTCAATCCTGAGCAAAAATAATAAAGTTGCAATGTAAAGCGTTCGCCCTTTGTTCCATCATTTAGGACCTCACACACACACATGGATGTACAAAGGGAAAAGAGGACAGCATTCAGAACAAAGGAAATCAAAAAGATAATTGTTTGATAATGCTGAGCTTCTGCATTGCTAACAAGAGACAAGATAGCAAAGCTTTTCATTTCTCCTACTTCAGAACCAAGATACAAGAAATGGCCTGGAAGCAGGAACACTCGCTGAAATAGCATGAGAAGTGAATGCTGATTGGTCGGCCATTTTTGGCATGGTGATACAGCAGGAACAGTTCACTGTTAATCTAGTGCTCAAACCAATCAGACAGACTCTTACTGGTGAGAGCACCATGGGAATACAGCACTCCCCATGACCACTTTCCTTTCTGTGGAAATGTTGCTTTGCAGCTTTCTTATGACTGATTATAACATCTCCAGGCTATTTATGTCCCTCTTCCTGGAAGATACTCATGGTAATTGAACAAAACATAGTCAGGAAATTTTCACAGAGGCTCATAATTAATGTCAAATCAAACAAAGATGTTTTTAAACTTATACCTCACTTTGACATCAAGCCAAATTTCTGGAGAACCTTCACATTGACAATAAAACCTGGAGATAGCAATGGGATTGTCATTTGAGTTAGGAGTGAGGGGATTTGCTGAGGTTGGGTCTTGCTTCATGACTGGCACTGCCTGTCCACTCTGTTTTCTTGTTGTTGGGTCAGAGGCAATCACTTCATGTGATGACACAGAGTCACAATCAAAGAGAGGATAGTGTTCAGTGTGTGAACCACTCCATTATGTCTCAGACTGGAGACAAGGCTCTCTCCTGGTACTAGGTTAGTGCCACAGGAAGTGGAGGAAGTTATGAGGAACTCATCAACAACGCTTAAACTATTGGCTGACCTTCGACCTGTGAGGAACTAATATGAATGCTGTCCAATAGAACATAGAACAGTACAGCATGGGAACAAGCGCTTCGGCCCACCATCTCTATGGCAACCATGATGCAATTTTAAACTAATTCCATCCTCCTGCATGTAGTCCATATCCCTCTATTTCCTGCATCTGCCTAAATACCTCTGAAATGATGCTATTGTATCTGCTTCTACCATTTCCCCAGACAGAGCGTTCCAGGCACTTACCACTGTCTTTTTAAAACTCTTCCCTCACTCATCTCTTTCAAACTTTCCCTCCCTCACCTTAAACCAGTGTCCCTTAGTATTTGACATTTCCCACCCTGAGAAAAAAGACTTCAACTATCTAGCCTATCTGTGCCTCACACCAACCTTTATTCTCAGGGCTCTGAGCAGTGAAAGCAAGCAAACCATATGCTTTTTTACCACCTTATACACTTGTGATGCCACTTCCAGGGAGCTGTAGATTTGCATCCCAAGATCTCTATGTATATTAATACCCTTAAGGATCTTGCTACTTATGCATACTTTCCCCTTGTATTGGACCTCCCAAAATGCATCATCTTAGTTGTCCAGATTAAATAGTATATGTTATTTCTCTACCCAACTTTCCAACTGATCTATATCCTGCTATATCCTTTGACATCCTTCCTCAATATCCACACCCCCACCAATTTTCATGTCATCTGCAAACTTACAAATCAGACCACTTATATTTTCATCCAAATAATTTATATATATATATTGCAAACAACAGAGGTTTCAGCATGGATCATTGGGGATCACCACTAGTCACAGACTTCCAGTCAGAAAAACACCCCTTCAAAACAACCTTCTATGGTCCAGAGAATTTTATATTCAACTTCCCAACTCACCATGGATCTCATGCAGCCTAATCTTCTAGACCAGCCGACCATGGGGGATCCTTGTCAAATGGTTCAGTAAAGACCATGTCGACAACATCCACTGCCCTACACTCATAAATCATCTTTGTCACTTCCTCAAAAACCTCAATCAAGTTTGTGAGACAAAGATCTCCTCTACACCAAGCTACACTGACTATCCCTAATAAGTCAATTCATCTCCAAATGCAAGTAAATTCTGACCCTAACAACCTTCTCCAACAATTTCCCTATCGCTGACGTAAGGGTCACTGGCATATAATTTCCTGGATTGTCGCTGTTGCCTTTCTTGAACACTGGAACAACATTGATTATTCTCCAGTCTTCAGGAATCTCACCTGAAGCTAAAGAGGATACAAAAATCTCTGCCAAGGCCCCAGCAATTTCCTCTCTTGCCTCCTTCAGTACCCTAGAATAGATCCTTCAGGCCCTGGGAACTTATCAACCTTAGTGTTTTTCAAGACACCCAACACTTCCTCCTTCTTACAATCGACATGCTATAGGCTAGGGTTAGGTTTAGGATCAGGGTCAGGGTAAGGATTAGGGTTAGGGTTACTGAGAACTCAGTCAGGATGTTCCATCATCCTGTAGCCATCACTTGCTGACTTGATGCCTTTAGGGAATCTGGAGATTTAACTTAGTCTCAAACACAAATACGGAATTATGATTTAATCCCCAGGGCAGGATTGACTGGTATGACGGGTCATAGTTTTAAGATTTTAGGAGAAAGGTACAGAGAGGACGTCAGAGGTAGGTTCTTTACGCAGAGAGTTGTGAATTCATGGAATGCATTGCCAGCGGTGGTGGTGGAAGCAGAGTCATTGGGGACATTTAAGCGACTGCTGGATATGCACATGGATAGCAGTGAGTTGAGGGGGGCGTAGATTATAATATTTTATATTAGGATTAAACCTCGGCACAACATCGTGGGCCAAGGGGCCTGTTCTGTGTTGTACTTTTCTATGGTCTATGCTCTATGATTGAACGCCATTTCATTCCCTTTGAGAAATGTGGTCTGCTGTTTATATAAAGTAATCGTCAGATTGTTGTAATTCGCAAGTCTCAAACTAGATCCAGTTCACCATGGAGACCCTGTTGCAATGACAGGACAGTTGGTTAAATGGCTTGATCCCCCTAATTTAAATGAAGACCATTCTGAAGATTCCTTTGAGGAATCAGACATGACTCAGTGGTTAGCACTGCTGCCTCAGAGGACCAAAGACCTGGGTTTGATTCCAGCCTTGGGTGACTGTGTGGAGTTTGCACACTCTACTTATGTTTGCTTGGGTTTCATCCCACACTCCAGGTTAGGTGAATTGGCCATGCTAAATTTCCCATAGTGTTCAGGGATGCGTAGGCTAGGTGCGTTATTAAGGAATAAGTGATGTTGGTCTGGGTGGGATACTCTTTGGAGGGTCAGTGTGGATTTGTTGGGCTGAAGGGCCTGTTTTTCTATACTGTAGAGATTCTGATTCTATGTTGACATGCTTCAAAAATACAACTATAGTGAATGAGGTTTAATTGAAGCTGTTCAGTAAGACCTGCCTTGTATACAAAAGGTCATTTTTCAGATTGTTTGAGATTTTAAAACTTAATTTGACGTCTCTCTCTCTCTCTCTCTCTCTCTCTCTCTCTCTCTCTTTCTGGGGTTGAATTGTCCACGGTCAAAACCAAGGCATGGCCCAGTCTGAGTGGATTTGAGTGCAATGCAGCTACAAGGGAATGTCGTCAGAATTGTCTACATGAAACGAAGAATTCAATGCTCAAACTGAAGTACACACTGGCCAATCCGGTGAGCAGCACAAGGTCCAGATAGACAATCTGAGTGTGGGCAAGGAGATGGACACCGAGTGAAGGATGGGAAGGGGTTCAATATCTGGTGTCTCCTGTAACCAGCACCATTGTGACCTCTGTCAGTCTCCATTAAAAAGAAATCTCATTGTGTAGCTGGATGTGAATATCCATTTTGTGAAATGGTTGCCAAAATAAAGCTTACTTTCTCTCTAACTTTCATCTTTGTCTTAACAAAACCTGATTTGTCATTTGTCTTGAATCTAAGATTGAATCCCTTTGTTGTGGTTCTGTTCGCCGAGCTGGGAATTTGTGTTGCAGACATTTCGTCCACTGTCTAGGTGACAGCCTCAGTGCTTGGGAGCCTCCTGTGAAGCGCTTGACTCCCTTTCTCAATCAATTCCTTTTTCCCCTCTTTTTTGGCAATCTATTGACCACATGACCAATCATAGCATTCATGGCACACAGTCATAGAGTCATAGAGATGTACAGCTTGGAAACAGACCCTTTGGTCCAACCTGACCATGCCGACCAGATACCCCAACCCAATCTCGTCTCACCTGCCAGCACCCGTCCCATATCCCTCCCATCCCTTCCTATTCATATACCCATCCAAATGCCTCTTAAAAGATGCAATTGTACCAGCCTCCACCAAATCCTCTGTCAGCTCATTCCAAACATGTACCACTGTCTGTGGGAAAACGTTGCCCCTTAGGTCTCTTTTATATCTTTTCCCTCTCACCCTAAACCTATGCCCTCTAGGTCTGGACTCCCCGACCCCAGGGAAAAGACTTTGTCTATTTATCCTATCCATGCCCCTCATAATTTTGTAAACCTCTATAAGGTCACCCCTCAGCCTCCGATGCTCCAGGGAAAACAGCCCCAGCCTGGTCAGCCTCTCCATATAGCTCAAATCCTCCAACTCTGGCAACATCTTTGTAAATCTTTTCTAAACCCTTTCAAGTTTCACAACATCTTTCCGATAGGAAGGATACCAGAATTGCACGCAATATTCCAACAGTGTCTGACTTTTGATTTTAGTTCTCGTGTTAATATTGCTGATCTGAACTGCATTTTATTGTCCAATGCTAATTGCCCTTGAAGGTAAGTCTGTAAGTCAGCTCACAGTGCTTGAATGTTTACTTTCAGATTTCAGGGGGAGAACCTGACAGTCAACCCTATCTATGATATCATAATGTTATAGACTTCTGTCAAGCCTCCCCTCAGCATCTGCTACTCCAGAGAAAACAGCTACAATTTTTCGAGCCTCTCCTTATAGCTCATACCCTCAAAGCCAGGCAACATCCTGGTAAACCACTTCTGCAGGGAGAACGTGAGGTCTGCAGATGCTGGAGATCAGAGCTGAAAAATATGTTGCTGGAATAGCGCAGTAGGTCAGGCAGCATCCAAGGAGCAGTAGAATCGAAGTTCCGGGCATAAGCCCTTCTTCAGGAATGAAGAAGGTGTGCCAAGCAGGCTAAGATAAAAGGTAGGGAGGAGGCACTTGGGGAAGGGGCGTTGGGAATGCGACAGGTGGAAGGAGGTTAAGGTGAGGGTGATAGGCCGGAGAGCGTGGTGGGGGCGGAGAGGTCAGGAAGAAGATTGCAGGTTAGAAAGGTGGTGCTGAGTTTGAGGATTGGGACTGAGACAAGGTGGGGGGAGGGGAAATTAGGAAGCTGGAGAAATCTGCATTCATCCCTTCTGGTTGGAGGGTTACTGGCGGAAGATGAGGCGCTCTTCCTCCAGCCGTCGTGTTGCCATGGTCTGGCGATGGAGGAGACCAAGGACCAGCATGTCCTTGGCGGAGTGGGAGGGGGAGTTGAAGTGTTCAGTCACGGGGTGGTTGAGTTGGTTGGTGCAGGTGCCCCAGAGGTGTTCTCTGAAATGTTCCGCAAGTAGGCGGCCTGTCTCCCCAATATAGAGGAGGCCATATCGGGTGCAGCGGATGCAGTAAATGATGTGTGTGCAGGTGAGGTGAATTTCTGACGGTGTGGAGGTGCAGGTGAACTTGTGACGGAATTCCCTCCAAGGCCCCAAGGGATCCTTCCATATCTGTCACAAATTCACCTGCACCTCTACACACATCATTTACTGCATCCGCTGCACCCAATGTGGCCTCCTCTACATTGGGGAGACAGGCCGCCTACTTGCTCCCCCTCCCACTCCGCCAATGACATGCAGGTCCTTGGCCTCCTCCATCGCCAGACCATGACAACACGATGCCTGGAGGAAGAGTGCCTCATCTTCCTCCTAGGAACCCTCCAACCACAAGGGATGAATGCAGATTTCTCCAGCTTCCTCATTTCCCCTCCGTCCACCTTATCTCAGTCCCAACCCTCGGACTCAGCACCGCCTTCTTGACCTGCAATCTTCTTTTCGACATCTCCGCCCCCACCCACTCTCCGGGCTATCACCCTCACCTTAACCTCCTTTCACCTATCGCATTCTCAATGCCCCTCCCCCAAGTCCCTCCTCCTTACCTTTTGTCTTAGCCTGCTTGGCACACCTTCCTCATTCCTGAAGAAGGGCTTATTCCCGAAACGTCTATTCTCCTGCTCCTTGGATGCTGCCTGACCTGCTGCACTTTTCCAGCAACACATTTTTCAGCTCAAACCTCTTCTGCATCCTCTCCCAAGCCTCCTGTAATGTCGTAAACAAACTTGAGGCAATGCTCTGCTGTGCCTGCCACACTGTGTTTTGACCCTTCTTTTCAGCAAAGAACTGAGAGTTGACTCTTAATGCTAATAAGAAATGATCTTGATCTATTTCAAACAATCACTACTCTAATAAATACACTACAAACTCATAATTAACACTATAAATCTAATTAACAATCTTATACTTAATTTTGATCAAATAAGACCACACTAGAACTTGGCCTTGATCCAAGTGGCAAGGATCATCGTTTCATCGTCTTCCAGTGGTCTCAGGGTCGTAGCCTCTTCACTGTGTTTGGTCTCAAGTTACCACTCCCGAGGCTGGTGTTGCAACAATCCTTATACTTGGAAGTTTTCAAATCCCTTTGGCAGGGTCTTCCATTCTTATCAATGGATCGATCTGGATTGATCAGTCACGGGTTGATGTGTTGGGTGATATTTGGGCCTCCATTCTTGAAGGTATTAGGGGCACATACGTCAGGTAGTCTCTCCCAAATGAAGTTGTTCTGGAAAACAACTCCTCCATGTTTCCTTTTGTCCTGGGAATGGACTGGGTCAATTGTATATTATGTTGTCTGCAGCTGTTGCCTGTCCGGTATATAGCTTGTCTATTTCTGTGTTTTCAGCACGGATACATTTGGCCAATGCTTGGCTCTATTTCCTGGCATGCTTTATTTCTTATCCAGCTTTTTGAAAGTCTTCCATTCGCAGTCCCTCTTGATCCTGAACATGAATTATGATGAATCACAGTCCAATTTCTGTATGGTGACTATGATCATCCAAGATTTGGAGATGCCGGTGTTGGACTTGGTGTACAAGTTAAAAATCACACAAAACCAAGTTATAGTCCAACAGGTTTAATTGGAAACATGGTACATTGGTGAAACTGAGCAGAGGCTATGGCAAAGGATAAATGGGCACCGCACAACAGTCAACAGACAGGAGTGTTCCCTCCCAGTTAGGGAACACTTCAGCGGTCCAGGACATTCGACCTTGGACCTTCGGGTGACCATCCTCCAAGGCGGCCTTCGGGACAGGCTGCAGCAAAAAGTGGCCAATCAGAGGCAGATAGCTAAGTTCCATACCCCGAAGGGAGAGCCTCAACCGGGACCTTGGGTTCATGTCACATTAAAGGTGACCACCATTGCACTATACACACACACAGGCACCACACACAGACACCCACACCTATACACAGACACGCATGCAGACACTCATACACACTCCTATAGATACACACACTCCCACACTCGCACATGCACCCTCTCACAGACTTAGACCACTTCACACTCACGCAGATGCACACACCCTCCCTCACAGACACTCACAAAACCCCAACCCAGACCCAGACACACACACACACATGCACACACACACACACACACATACACACACATTGCAGAGTTACATTGTACTTTGCTGAAAAACTGCATGAATCCTAAGACTCTCCTAATTCACATTTTAAATAAGAATCAGTCTAAACATTATGGCACAGACAGGGAACACAGGGGGCTAACACCTTCAACATCTTAAAGTCTTATCTGAGTTGACACCAATTGTTACATACTGGATTGGTGGTGCTGGAAGAGCACAGCAGTTCAGGCAGCATCCAACGAGCAGCGAAATCGACGTTTCAGGCAAAAGCCCTTCATCAGGAATAAAGGCAGTGAGCCTGAAGCGTGGAGAGATAAGCTAGAGGAGGGTGGGGGTGGCTAGAGAGTACCAATTGTTACAGTTAGCTTGAGAATGTAATTTCTTTTTAAAAGTTTTGTGATTCACAAATGAAAGAAGTGAAACTATCATGGTCATTCTAACAGATGAGAGATTTAACAAAATCCAGGTATTTTTCAATGTATAATTTCAGTTACATCACACTGTAAACTTTTGCTATAAATTCTGTGTCTTACAATCATGTACTCCACAACCACTCCGAAAGCTAGTGCTTCCAATTAAACAGTTGGACTATAAGCTGGTGTTGTGTGATTTTTAAATATGATCATCCAAGTTCAAGTAAAGTACTTAAACAACTGAACTCTTACAGCAATTTGGAAAATGACACTACTTAGATCAAATAATCATTGTCAAGCTCTAGCCAAATATTGATGTTTCACTTATATAATCAAGCAAGTGTGGTCAATTAGACATGAGACATTACTGTTGTAACATTTGTTTTATTTCCACTATCAATTCCCAGAGTGATGTATACAGTGATCAAACAAGGGTCGTCATGTACAAATGAACAAACATCCAAGAAAAAATTTACACAAACAGTAGAATAAATGAATATTTCGTGTCACATTGTGGTGCCCTTTTAATAGGCTAGTTGACAGCATGAATTGAGTGACGTCTCTGTTCAGTCTTCATAGTTATTTTCTACCGGGTGAATTTGACAGTGAGGTTAATGATGTATACCAGGGAAACCAGGATTAACAACACAGACAGATATGAAACAAAACAGACTCAGCGATGGACTTGTATGTAGAGCCCCAGTCCCAAAATTCCTCTCACCAAATTGTAACATTAATTTCATTTATTCATTCTTTGGCATTGTTGGCCTGCTGTCCTACCTTGGGAGAGGCTCTATAGGCTGTGGCCAATTCAGTTTGGATTTGGTGTAACTCCTCTGGCAGGTGTTTGAGACCAGTGTCGTTCTTCAGGTATTCCCTCAGTTTGCGAAAGTTCCTCACTTACATTGAATTCCACCCTGTCCCTTTTCTGTCTATTTATCAGCTGAGTTCGGCCTATTCTGGCAGGGATGTGCGACTGAACAGAAGGTAGTGTTGCTGACATTGCACTGGGCTGCCCCATACTGATCAGTGCTAGGTGAGGCTATGATGTGATATTCCCCTTCTCCCCTGTAGGCTACCCCAGTTATGTTGGTGCCCATTTTGCAAGCCTCTATGTAACGATTCAGATTGGCATTTTTCTTAAAGGCACAGTGCACATCCGTTCAAATGAATTGGGCACAGGCATGTTATTACTGTTAGTTTGTTGGCATATGTCCAGAGTTGTGCCTATAAGCCTTCCTTCCTTCTCTAGTGTGTATGGCAGGGTGTCATTATATCCTATCCATAGACCCTCTTGAATAGTTGCCTTGTTTTTCTACTTCGAACACCCTAAGTCGAATTCTATTGTTCCTGATGATTGGGAGTCTGAACACCATCCCTAATGCTTGCCAGGGAGATCCTTTACAGTCGTCATTGAACCAGACTTTGGTCAGTTGCCAGTCTGGTCATTGTTTTCCCTAAGTAAATATTCTATCTGGTCATTGCTGATCCAGATGGAACCTGTCCCTGTCGAACTTGATTGAGGTTCTCCTCGATTGTTCTATCATCCATTGTCTGCTGCACAGGCTCCAATTCTGTATCCTTCTGTCATTTTCCAAATTCCCTCTAATAGAACATTGAACAGCACAGTGCAGGCCCTTCAGCCTTCTAAGATGAAACTAACCTGCACACCCTTCATTTTACTATCATCCATGTGCCTGTCAAAGTGTTGCTTAAACATCCTTAATGCATCTGACTCTACTACCACTGCTGGCAGTGCCTTCCACACACCCATCATTCCCTGTGTAAAGAACCTACCTATGACATCTCCCCTAAACATTCCTCAAATCACCTTTAAAATTATGCCCCCTCAGGATAGACATTTCTGCCCTGGGAAAAAGTCTCTGATCATACACTCTATCTATGCTTCTGATCATCTTGTTCACCTCTATCAATTCATCTCTCATCCTTCTTCAGTATGGGTAGAAGTTAGGAACAGCAAGGCAACAGCCATCACATTGGGGGGTTTCTACAAACCACCTAATAGCAGTAGAAAGATTGAAGATCTCACAGGCGGGCAGACTGTGGAAAAATGAAAAAAGTAGCAGGGTTGTTGTTATGGGTGATTTCAACTTTCCCAATATCGACTGGAACTTCCTAAATGCAGATGGTTTGGATAGAGCCATTTTTGTCAGGTGCGTTCAGGAGTGTTTCCTTACTCAATATGTAGACAGACCAACGAGGGGAGAGGCCATTTTGGATGTGGTGCTCAGCAACGAGCCAGGACAGGTGCCAGATCTCGCGGTGGGAGAGCAATTTGGTGAAAGTGATCACAGCTGCCTCACAATTAGCATAGCCTTGGAGAGTGAAAGGTGCAGTTACCGAGGGAAGATACTCAATTGGAGAAAAGGAAATGATGACGCTATCAGACAGGAGTTGGGATGGACAGACTGGGAGCAGTTGTTCCACAGAAAGGACACAGCAGACATGTGGAGATTATTTAAGGAGCAGTTGTTGCGAGTGATGCACGAATTTGTTCCTCTGAGACTGGTAAGAAGGGGTAAGGTTAAGTAACTTTGGATGACGAGAACAGAGGAACTTCTCATCAAAAGGAATAAGGCAGCTTACATAAGGTGGAAGAAGCAAGGATCTAGCACAGCTTTAAAGGATTACAGACTTGCTAGAAAGGAGCTCGCAAATGGACTGAGAAACGTCAGGAGGGGGCACGAAAAAGGCTTGGCAGGAAGGATTAGGGAGAACCCAAAGGCATTTTACTCATACGTGAGGAATAAGAGAATGATCAGGAAGAAGGTAGGGCTGATCAGGGATAGCGGAGGGAACTTGTACCTGGAGTCTGAGCAGATAGGGGAAGTCCTAAATGAGTTTTTTGCTTCGGTTTTCACCAAGGAGAGGGAACTTGTTGTAAATGAAAACTTAGAGGAGCTGGGACACAGTCTTGATCAGATCACAATTGATGAAGATGATGTGCTAGAAACTTTGAAAACATTAAGATTGATAAGTCCCCAGGGCCAGACCAGATTTATCCTAGACTGCTCCGGGAAACGGGAAAGGAGGTTGCTAAGCCGTTGGCGAGGATATTTGCCTCCTCACTCTCCACAGGAGTCGGACCGGAGGATTGGAAGGAGGAGAATGTTGTTCCACTTTTCAAGAAGAGTACTAGGGAAATCCCTGGAAATTACAGACCAGACAGTCTTTCATCTGTGGTCAGCAAGATTTTGGAAAGAATTCTGAGGGATAGATTAGATTAGATTCGATTCCCTACAGTGTGGAAATAGGCCCTTCGGCCCAACAAGTCCCCACCCTCCAAAGAGTAACCCACCCACACGTATTTCCCTCTGAGTAATGCACATAACACTATGGGCAATTTAGCAAGGCTATTTCATCTGTCCTGCACATCTTTGGACTGTGAGAGGAAACTGGAGCACCCAGAGAATATGCAAACTCCACACAGACAGTCGCCCAAGGCTGGAATTGAACCTGGGACCCTGGTGCTGTGAGGCTGCAATGCTAACCACTGAGCCAGCATGCCGCCCCATAAATAGGATTTATGACTATTTGGTAAAAACAATGACTGCAGATGCTGGAAACCAGATTCTGGATTAGTGGTGCTGGAAGAGCAGAGCAGTTCAGGCAGCATTCAAGTAGCTTCGAAATCGACGTTTTGGGCAAAAGCCCTTCATCAGGAATAAAAGCAGTGAGCCTGAAGCATGGAGAAATAAGCTAGAGGAGGTTGGGGGTGGGCAGAAAGTAGCATAGAGTACAATGGGTGAGTGGGGGAAGGGATGAAGGTAATAGGTCAAGGAGGAATGGGTGGAGTGGATAGGTGGAAAAGGAGATAGGCAGGTAGGACAAGTCCGGACAAGTCATGGGGACAGTTACTGAGCTGGAAGTTTAGAACTCAGGTGAGGTGGGGGAAGGGGAAATGAGGAAACTGTTGAAGTCCACATTGACGCCCTGAGGTTGAAGTGTTCCGAGGCGGAAGATGAGGCGTTCTTCCTCCAGGCATCTTGTGCTGAGGGAGCGGCAATGAAGGAGGCCCAGGACCTCCATGTCCTCTGCAGAGTGGGAGGGGAAGTTGAAATGTTGGGCCACGGGGCGGTTTGGTTGATTGGTGCGGGTGTCCTGGAGATGTTCCCAAAAGCGCTCTTTACGCAAAGAGTTGTGAATGTATGGAATGTGCTGCCAGCTGAGGTGGTGGAAGCAAAGTCATTGGGGACATTTAAGCGACTGCTGGACATGCACATGGATAGCAGTGAGTTGAGGGGTGCGTAGATTAAGTTTTATATTTTACATTAGGATTAAATCTCGGCACAACATCGTGGGCCTTGGGGCCTGTTCTGTGCTGTACTTTTCTATCTTCTATGTTTCTATGTTCTATGTTCACTCCAATGAGAAAAGCCTTAGCTCCCTCAACCTTTCCTCATAAGACATGCCCTCCAGTCCAGGCAGCATCCTGGTAAATCTCCTCAACACGCTCTAAAGCTTCCACTTCGCTCCTGTAATGAGGTGACCAGAACTGAACACAATATTCCAATTGTCATCTAACGAAGGCTCATTAGAGCTGCAGGAGAACCTCGCAACTCTTAAACACAATCCTTCTGCTAATGAAAGCCAATACACTGTATGCCTTCCTAACAACCCTGTCAACTTGGGTGACAACTTTGAGGGATCTATGGACATGGTCCCCAAATCCCTCTGTTCCTCCACGCTGCCAAGAATCCTGCCTTTAACCCTGAATTCTGCATTCAGATTTGACCTTCCAAAATGAATCACTTCACACTTTAACAGGTTGAACTCCATCTACTACTTCTCCGCCCACCTCTGCATCCTATCAATGTCCTTTTGCAACCTACAACAGTCCATCACACTATCCATAACTCTACCAATCTTTGTGTCATCAGAAAACTTGCTAACCCACCCCTCCACTTCCTAATTCAAGTCATTTATAAACATCACAAAGAGCAGAGGTCCTAAAACAGATCCCTGTGGAACACCACTGGTCACCGAGCTCCAGACTGAATACTTTCCATCTACTGCCACCCTCTGTCTATGGGCCAGCCAATTCTGTATCCAGACAGCCAGATTTCCCTGTATCCCGTACCTCCTTACTTTCTGAATGAGCCTACCATGGGAACCTTATCAAATGCCTTGCTAAAATCCATGTACACCACATCCACTGCTCTACCTTCATCAACATATTTTGTCACATCTTCAAAGTATTCAATAAGGCTTGAGCCATGACTTGCCCCTCAATCATACTGACTATCTCTAACAAAACTATGGTTTTCCAAGTAATCATAAATCCTGTCTCTCAATCTTCCTAATAATTTGCCCACCACACACGTAAGACTGACTGGTCTGTAATTCCCAGGATTATCTCTATTCCCTTTCTTGAACAAGGGAATAACATTTGCTACTCTCCAATCATCTGGCACTACTCCAGAAGACAGGATGCTAAGATCATTGCCAAAGGCACAGCAAACCTTTCCCTCGTTTCCTGTAGCAACCCTTGGATATATCCTGCCTGGCCCAGGGGACTTATCTGTCCTTATGTTTTCAAAGTTTTCAGCACATCCTCCTCCTTAACATTTAAGCGTATCTGGAGAAAGTGAGGAATGCAGATGCTGGAGATCAGAGCTGAAAAATGTGTTGCTGGATAAGTGCAGCAGGTCAGGCAGCATCCAAGGAGCAGGAGAATCGATGTTTCGGGCATAAGCCCTTCTTCAGGAATTTCTGATGAAGGGCTTATGCCCGAAATGTTGATTCTCCTGCTCCTTGGATGCTGCCTGACCTGCTGCACTTTTCCAGCAACACATGTTTCAGCTTTATTTGAGCATATCAGCCTGTTTTATGCTATCCTCACAAATATCAAGGTCTCTCTCGGTAGTGAATAATGAAGCAAAGTATTCATGAAGGACCTCCCCTCTCTCCTCGGACTCCATGCACAAGTTCTCTCCACTATCCCCGATCATCCTTATCCTCACTCCGGCCATCCTCTTGTTCATCACATTAAGTGTAGTATGCCTTCAGGTTTTTCTTAATCCTATCTGCTAAAGCTTCTTCATTCCCCCTTCTAACTCTCCTAAGTCCATTCTTCAATTAATTCCCGGCTACCTTGGTACTCTCTAGCGCCCTGTCTGATCCTTGCCTTCTCAATTTTAGGTAAGCTTCCTTCTTTCTCTTGACCAGATGTTCTACACCCCCTATTACCCAATGTTCCTTCACCCTAGCATCCCTTCCTTGCCTTAGTGGGACAAACCTGTCCAGCACTCACAGCAAGTGCTCCCTCATCAACCTCCACATTTCTGTTGTGCATTTCCCTGAGAATATCTGTTCCCAGTTTCGGCACCCCCATTCTTGCACAATAGCATTGCAATTCCCCCTCCCTTGATTAAATCCTTTCCCGTCCTTGTCTGCTCCTATCCCTCTCCAGGACAATAGTAAAATTCAGGGAGTTGTGATCACTATCACCGAAATACTCTCCCACCAAGAGATCTGACATCTGACCTGGTTTATTGTCAAGTACCAAATGCAATATGCCCACCCACCACTGTCAGCTGATCTACATTTGAGTCAAGAATCCTTCCTGGACACACTTGGCAAAAACTACTCCATCCAACTTTTGAAGTAAGGAGGTTCCAATCAATATTAGGGAAGTTAAAGTCACCCATGACACCCCATCCCTGTTACTTCTGCACCTTTCCAAAATCTGTCTCCCAATATGCTCCTTTGTATCTCTATTGCTACTGGGGCCTGTAGAAAATTCCCAATGAAGTGACTGCTCCTTTCCTGTTTCTATTTTCTACCCATACTTACTCTAGACAAACCCTCCTTTACCACCTTCCTTTCTGCAGCTGACCCAATCTGTGATAACTAAGTCTGCATAATGTTCACAACATTATAGTATCAAGAACTGATCCATTGCTCTACATTTATCAGCCTTATTCCTAATAATACTTGCATTAAAATAAGTACACTTGAACCCATCACACTGATTGCACTTTTGCTCTATCGACTGTCTATCCTTCCTCACAGGCCCTTCTGCACGCTCCACCTGGCTGTTCACTAGCTACCCCATCCTCTGATCCATAGCTCTGGTTCCCATCCTCCTTCCAAACTAGTTTAAACCCTCCCACTGAGCTTGAGCAAACCTCCTGCTTAGGGTATTGTGCCCCTCCAGTTCAGGTGCAACCGTCTTCCTTATACATCTTCTCAGAAGGTATCCCAATGACCTACATATCTGAATGCCTCCCTCCTACACCAGCTCTGCAGGCACATGTTCATCTGCACTTGCTCTATGTTCTCAGTCTCTAGCCTGTGGCACCGGTAGCAGTCCTAAGATTAGTACTCTGCTTGTCCTGCCTTTTAGCTTCCAACCTAACTTCCTATATTCTCTTTTTTCATCCCTTTTCCTAGCTATGTCATTAAGTACCAATGTGTACCAAGACTTCAGGCTGCTCACCCTCCCCCTTAAGATTCCTGTAGACTTGATCCAAGACATCCCTGACTCTAGCACCTAGGAGGCAACTGACCATCAAGGAGTCTTGTTTGCAACCACAGCATCTCCTGTCTGTTCCTCTAACCATTGAATGTCCTATTAATATCATTCTCCTATTCTTCCCCCACTTCTCTCATGAGCCACAAAGCCAGACTCAGTGCCAGAGACCTGGCTGCTGTGGCTTTCTCCTGGTAGGTCTTATTATCTGGTTTATAGCTTTGTCATGTCCTTCGAACACAGCTACCATTAGGATGCTGGCTTTATTTCCAACTAGCTCCCCTTTGGATACAATTAATGAGAGTAGTCAACAGGATGCCAAAGACTGTTTCCCCTGTTGGGTCAAGACTCTGAGTTTATTGTCCAGGTCGGCCAAATCAAGGGCGTCAATGGTTGACACCCTTATCTCATGTGCTGTTGCTAAGTCATTTAGTATTTTGCTTTTTTGTCATTTCTCTGTTCTGGGTTTGGCCTGCGCTTCATCTGCCTCTATCTCCCGTCCCAGTAATCCATGGGATAAGTGGAGGTGTAGTCTTTTGTGTTGTGGAGAGCACCATTCTGACAGCTGAATTCCATTCAATTCACCATGGGTCTCAATTTGTGGTGCATGTTATCATTAAAACTAGCACATTTTGTGGACAGCAGCTGGCTTCAGAACAAACAAGTTGGGGTAACTCTTCAGCTGGTGTTAGGCTGTTTCTAATCATGTACAGAACTAACTTCCCCTCTGAGTTCTCTGGGGTATCACTGCTGGAGTTCCAATCCTTTTTCTGAGCCGCTTGATGAGCATCTTATCTCGAGGCACTCATTGTTTAAGAATGGGGGGCAGACCTCGATTCTCAGTGCACATGGCACACTACTGTGTGCCTTCCCTGAGCTCATCCCAATCTATCTCCTGTCCTTGGAGAAACTGAGAACTGCAGATGCTGGAGATCAGAATTGAGAGTGTGGTGCTGGAAAAGCACAGCAGGTCAGCAGCATCAGCGGGCAGGAGAATCAGCGTTTCGGATATAAGCCCTTCATCATCGAGCGTAGGCCTGAAACATCGATTCTCCTGCTCCTCAGATGCTGCCTGACCTGCTGAGCTTTTCCAGCACCACACTCTTGTCTATCTGTAGCATCACCTACTGTCTATAGGGTATTCAACAAGGTTAACTTTACTTTACTGTCAAAGTAAGCCTCACAATTTATTTTTGGTCCCTAACCTGACAGCTGCTGCTAACTGAGTGGCCTTAATATTCTCGGTGAGCTGCTGCACTACTTTTTTGTGGGTGAGGGAACGTTCAGTTAGGTGGAGACTGAACAGGTTGGCTCCTTTTATGGATCATCAGGGTATAGGTTGTACACCCTGTTGATCAGGAGATGGTGTGTACCATCATGAAGACAAACAGAAATACTGTATCTCAGGTTTTATTGTTCTGCTGCACTGTCTTCCTAACCATCTCTCTTCGGGTGCAGTTCATCCTTTCCATGATCCCACTTGATTGGGGGTGGTATGCAATGTGAAATTTCTGCTTGATAGCAAACAGTCATCACATTCTGCATGACACGGCCAATGAAATGGGTTCCTGATCTGAATCGATACTGTGGGGCAGACCACATCTCAAATACCTGTTGTGTTAGGATTTGTGCGGTCGCTTTGGCTCTATATATCCCAATGGGAAAAACCTTGATCCAATTCATGAAGGTGTCTATGGTGATTAGAATACAGATCCCCTTTGACCATGTAGGAAAGGGTTTACCTATACAAAGAATGTGTAGATTTGTCCATTTCCACTGGCCTAGTTTGCCTCAGTTCTCTCTTTCAAGCGTACCTGTCTGGATTGTTTTGGGCACACACCAGACAGCTCCCTATGTAGTGTGCTGCATCCCCGTGTTATCTGGGCCACCAACATAGTTCTTTCAATAGTTCAGGAGTGGACTCAGTTCCGTGGTGTCCATATCCATCATGTATTGGCATATGGTCTGAATTTGTCTTGAATCAGTACTAATCTATCTCATACCTGGACAAACTCTTTCCTTTTGTCATAAGCAGCCAGAAAAACCTTTCAATGTGCTTGCCTAAGGTCCGCTGTTTGTTTGGCTTAGTGACTGCATTTACCTGCTCTCCGACATGTGGCTGCCAGGATTCTCATCTGCTTTGCAGTTGCTGCTGACCTGCTGTGCTTTTCCAGCACCACACTCTCAATTCTGATCTCCAGCATCTGCAGTTCTCAGTTTCTCCAAGGACAGGAGATAGATTGGGATGAGCTCAGGGAAGGCACACAGTAGTGTGCCATGTGCACTGAGAATTGAGGTCTGCCCCCATTCTTAAACAATGAGTGCCTCGAGATAAGATGCTCATCAAGCGGCTCAGAAAAAGGATTGGAACTGGTATCTCCTAACATTAATTATGCTGTATTTCCTTCCACCAGTGGCCTTGAGTATTTATTTTAATAAGGGGGCTGATGGTAGGGGTTTCCCATCAGCAGAAATACAACTTATCGAATGGTAAAAGTTCAGTGAGGCTGTGGCACACAAATATACCGTCAGGGTAAATATCTGGGTGAAGGGAACAGACCAAGGTGACTGACCACACTGACCAGATGTTACAGCTGCTAACTCGCAGCTTGGGCACTTCGATGGCTGGGTAATCTTAAAGCTAGTTCAATGAGTGGTTGGCCCTGCACGCCTGTCAAATATTATCCCACAGCCGGTGATCCGACTGCCATCATCCCTGTGGAGGATCTATCTACATAGAATTTCACTGTGGTTGACTTCCCTATCCTTTTGTCTCATCCCAAACTGTACTTCATGCTTGTTTAGGGTGAAAGGGCCACTGGGGTGTTTTGCTGCTGTTATTTGGCAATTGTGTGGGTCTCGCCACTATTTAGGCTATTGGCTAGGAAGGTGGGCAACTTGGTATGTCTGACCGTAATGTCCCAACCTTGAAGCAGCAGAGTCCATCATGTGGTTCTGGTTCACTGAGCTCTCTTTGGTTCGACTGTTCAGCAGAAGCTGGATAGGGGTGTGCTCAGTCAGTATGGTCAGTGGGTTTAAACCAATGAGATAGTCTTTTGGGCAGTCCAGCACTTTGATTGTGAGGAAGCGTCATTCACACATGAAAAAGCCATGTTTCATGGGCTATAGGACCCTGGAGGTGTAGGCCACTGTGCCTTGCGTGCTGTGCTGCTCTTGTAGTAGAACAGTACCTATCATCTAGTCTGTGGCTGCAACTTCTAGGGCATATGGTAAGACAGGGTTGGGAAATGGTAACGCTGGTGCTGGTGTGAGGGTGTGTTTTAACTCAGTCACTGCCTCTGGATATTGGAATGTCCAATTCCAGGCAGCATTTTTTTTCAGCAACTGATAGTGGAGCTGCTTTGGTAGTGAACCCATTGATATAGTTCCTGCAATATCTCTATATGTTCTCTATTTGCTTTTGGTTTATCTCGTCTTTCCCCTGGGTGACTATTGTTCCCAAGGATGTAACCCTAGCTGTAGAATCTGCACCTTTACTGGGTTTATCTTACAAGCAGCATATGTAAAGATTGAGGAATATATCCAGGAGTTGGATGTGCTGCTCCTTGTTTTGGTTTGTAGGAGTAGGTGTGCTAATATTGGATTAGGTAGTCTGGGAAAATTTCTCTCGTCCCTTGGTGACCCATCTATGAAATATCGAAGGTGTGTTGTGGAAACCTTTGGGCAGATGGATCTGGGTGTATTGTCCTTCCTGGAAGGTAAATGCAAATTTGTACTGAGGATTGATTTAAGGGTATGGACAAGAAACCATTCCTGCTAATAAGTAATGCGAAGTACTTGTGGGGCTTACTTCATTGTTGTGGCTGGTATGGTAGTTACTGTTGGTGCGGTGAGAGGGATGACTTTATTCAGCTCCTGATAATCGATGGTTAAATGCCATAAACTATCTGATTTCCTGACTGGCCAAATTGGAGTGTTATTAGTGGAGGCTACAGGTCACCGCACTTCTTGCTGTAACAGCCTGTCAATCACCTTGGCTACCTCCCTCTCTGCCTGTCCGGGGTAATCATATTGTCTTTGTGGTTTGGGTCAGGCCCCTCGAGTATCATCTCTCCTGGGATATGCCCACAGGCATGTTTATGTTGGGCGAATGCCCCTTTGTTTCACAATCATCTCTTTCTTAGCCAGAATCTTGGTCATTTTTAGGGGATTGAACCAAAACTCCTCTGTTCTGCTGATCTGATTAGTGGCTTACCTACCATTTGGCATGTATGACACGAACGGCAAATGGTAACCACATCCTTGTGCATTCCAGGCCAATAGAAATGGTTTTGTACCTTAGCCTGAGTCTTCCATATACCTGGGTGACCCCCTCCTGGTAGTTCATGTGCTACCCGTATCACTTCCTGTCTGTATGCTCCCGGCAACACAATCTGGTGCACTTCTGCCCATTTGCCTTCTGCACTAACCTGCAGTGGTCTCCATTTTCATTTTCGGATTCTATCTTTCAGATAATAACCTACAGGAATATATTCTGTCTCCTTTTCTGAGTATACATCAACATATTTTATTGCCTTGTCTTTCTGTTGTAAGTCCATTAGCCTTTCAGGACCAAACCCTTCCGCCTGACCCTCTGTCTGTTCAGGTTTTTCCTGCACCGTTACGTCAAACAGGGGGTCCACTACTTGAACACTAACTCCTTTGTCTTTCTCTTTAGTTGTTGCTTCGTGCTGTGACTTACGAAAGTGGGATCTTGTTAATAGTCAGCCTGGAAAAATTCCAGGGTATTTTTCTTTTAATTCCTCAGTTCCCTGATCTTCCTTTGGCTTCTCCACAATAAGGGGTGTCACTCCCAATGTGGATTTTGCTAAATCGTTCCCAGGAACAAACTGGATTCCTGAAACTGACACTGTCAATCACTCCCACTGTTAATTCCCCAATCTTGAGTTGGCAGTCCAACCTGAACTTGCATAGGTGAGCATTAAGTTTCTGTCCATCTATCCCACAAATTACCACTCTCTCAGGTAACAGGTCAGAAAGAGTGCAAATATGTTCATTTCTTATTATTAGATTGATTAGATCCTGTCTTTCTCAAAATTATAACTTCTTCCCTTCTACCCCTGTTCTTTGAGTAAACTTTACCTATACAGGTGAACTCTTTATCGAGATCAGGTACTAACTCCATACCCAGTCCCTGCCTGGGCTGTACACTCTGCTGCAGCTCCTCGGCTCTTCTTGGGTTCTCCTTTACTACCTTCACTAAAGCCACTGGTTTATCTTCTTTTACCCCATCTTTTTCCCACAGTGCCTTTCTTTAACAACCAGTGCTGCGACTTTATGTGTCCCACTTTACGATAGTGGAAACACCTGAGGCCTTTCCCCTCCTTTCCACCTTCTCGAGCTTCTTTGTTAACCGGTGGTAAACGATTCCCAGTGTTCTCTACTCATTGTGTTGTAGTGTAGGACTTCCCCTTCTCCCAGTTTCTATCCCTCACAGGATGAAATTCTTGCCAGAAACTTGTCTTATGCACCAACATGTATTCATCTGCTATCTCTGCCACTCTTCTCACTTCTTGAACTTTGTGTTCACCCTCATAAATTCTTATTTCCGGAAGTACGTTTTTAAACTCCTCCAGCAGAATAATCTCTTTTAGAGACTCACAGGTCTTATCTACTCTTAAGGCCCACACTCATCTACCAAAATTGTAACTCTGACCTGGTTCCTTCTTTGTTTCTGAACCACTGTCTATATGCTCCTGGTTCCAATTCACAAGCACTTAAATTAGCCGGTTTGACATCTTCATACAGCAAATGGCATAATACTTAGCAGCATTAAGATAACAAAGGAATCTAAGCATAAAGATCTATTGCTGCCTGAAAGTGGCAAAACAAGTGGAGAATGTTATCAAAAAGACGAATGGAATGATTGTCTTGATCAGTCTGGGCAGAGAGTGTAGAAATGCAGAGTCATGTTGCAGTTGTTTAGTTCTGCAATTAGGCCACATTTGGAATTTGAGACAACAAATAATGGATGAGTCACGTAGGAAGTGGAAAACCAGAGGCCTCTGCTTTGTGAAAAACAGTGTGTGTAATAAACCAACTAGATGGAAGCAAGACCACATGATTAATGAGCATGTGAAATGAAATCTGAAATGGTCCAATCATTACGAAATGTGTGGTTTTTTTTGCAAGAGCTTTGGAATGGAAATTCCCTTAAAACCAAATCAGAGTTTTTGACTACCATATCATTCCAAATCTTACTTACCTTATTGATAGAAATGATACTAACACTGAAATTAACATGTCATTGCTTCATGTTACAATTTTTTAAAAACCATGAGAGACAGGAAGACATCAATGTTCTACTTAAAGGATCCGAAAACAAAGCCAATGAAAGGAAAATAAGAATTTGTGTCAATTACCATGCCTACCACTAGACCGTTCTTTCTTTCAATTTTATTCCTGAAGCCTTGTCAATAAATCAATGCTTCTTTATATTTAGAGTAAGTGCACTTATTGGAGTGGTCCTGAGATAAAATCTACCATTGTTGTTTTTCTTTGACAAAATGTGGGCGCTGCTTAATTTAATGATGAATTTGTTTGAACAAATTCACCGTTTTCATAGATTGAGTGCCAATGATTATATCAATTGGAACTCACTTGTTATTCGACACCCAATTTTTCAGAAGATTGAATATGAATAGGCAATTTGACTGTTTGGCTATCGCAAGGTCAAGTTGAATTCAAACAAAGCCAAGTTATCTCCTGGCTGCGCAGCTCAGCAAAGTATTGTTTGCAAAGCTCAGCACAGCATTAAATTTAGTAAGGCATTCTCTTTCAGATTTCACAGTAGATGTTAAATTTGTTAATTTCCCATTACAGCCCACCATACTGTTCTGTTTGGGTAAGGTCTTCCTCACTGTCCTGTTTTGACACGATGACCTTGTACAGCTTTGGATTATTTGTTATTGGTTAGCCCCTCAGCATGTGATTCTTACACTTATCATGTTATTCCAGCCTTTGGTTTGTCTCCAGTACCACCTTATTTTTGATTTTTTGTAATTATCTCTCTGCCTCAATTAATTGGATCACAAGTTATCCCTCTCACTTGCTATTTACAGGGTAACCTTAATTATCCGAATGACACGAATGGGTGTATTTTCTTCAGATAATCAAATGCTTGGTTAATCGAATGTTTGAATAACACAGTTTACCCAAGCATCGGAACGTGAAATCTTGTTTGGGTAATCCGAAATTCGGATAATCAAGGTTGCTCTGTAATTGTCGTTACTTTACTCACACCGTCTGACACTTTTGATCACTCGCAAAGACTAATCATGCAACCTTTTGGCACTCAACTCATACCATTTGTATGATCTTTTGATCTGTCTATCTATGAATTCTGTTAAAAATCACACAACACCAGGTTATAGTCCAACAGGTTTAATTGGAAGCACTAGCTTTCGGAACGACGCTCCTTCATCAGGTGATTGTAGAGGGTTCGATCATAACACAGAATTTATAGCAAAATTTAGTGTGATGTAACTGAAATTATACATTGAAAAATTAATTGTCTGTTAAGCCTTTCATCTGTTAGAATACAGTGATAATTTCACTTCTTTCATGTGTAAATCACAAAACGTTTTTTTAAAAGTTGCATTCTCGAGTTAGCTGTTAACAATGGTGATAGCTAGACAATATGTTGAAGGTGTTGGCCCCCTGTGTTCTCTGTCTATGCCATTATGTTTAGATTGATTCTAATCTAAAAAGTGAGATAACGGAGTTTTACATAAATTCATGCAGTTTTTGAGCTCAGACTTCTACATGAATGTATGCAGTTTTTGAGCAAAGTACAATGTAACTCTGCAAGTACAAATTCACCACATAAAATATATGTGTGCATGTGGGTCTTTGTCTGTCTGTGTGTGTGTGTGAGACTGACTGGGGTGGGGGTTGTGAGTGTGAGACAGTGTGTGTGTGTGTAGTGAGTGCAGAGTGTCTTAAGTCTGTGAGGGGGTGCATGTGTGAGTGTGGGAGTGTGTGTCTTTTAGGGTGTGTGGGTGTCTGTGTGCGCGTCTGTGTGTACCTGTGTCCATGTGTATGTGAGAGTGCGTGTGTGTGTAGGAATATCTGTGTGTGTGTATAGTGCAATGGTGATCACCTGTAGTGTGACATGAACCCAAGGTCCCGATTGAGCCCTTCCTATGGGTACCGAACTTAGCTATCAGCCTCTGCTCGGCCACTTTTCTCTGCTGCCTGTCCCGAAGTCCACCTTGGAGGATGGTCACCCGAAGGTCCGAGGCTGAATGTCCTGGACCACTGAAGTGTTTCCCAACTGAGAGGGAACCCTCCTGTCTGTTGATTGCTGTGCGGAGCCCATTCATCCGTTGTCAAAGTCTTTGCTCGGTTTCCCCAATGTACTTCCCAGGAGCTGAAAAATTACGCCATGTTCTTCGTGACCTGCAACACATTATCAATGAGGATGAGCACTTCACCAAGACCTTCCCCACATCTCCACTACTTGCCTTTAAACAACCGCCAAACCTCAAACAGATCATTATTCTTAGCAAACTGCCCGGCTCTCAGGAAAACTCCATACAACCCTGTCACGGTGGACGCTGCAAGACGTGTCAGATTGTGGACATAGATACCACTATTACACATGGGAACACCTGCCACCTTGTACATGGCAGGTACTGATGTGACTCACCCAACGTTGTCTATCTTATACGTTGCAGGCAAGGATGCCCGGAGGCATGGTACATTGGGGAAACCGAGCAAAGGCTACGACAACGGATGAATGGGTACCACACAACAATCAACAGAGAGGAGGGTCCCCTCCCAATTGGGAAACACTTCAGTAGTCCAGGACATACAGCCTCTGACCTTCGGATGACCACCCTCCAAGGTGGACTTCGGGACAGGCAGCAGAGAAATGTGACCGAGCAGAGGCTGATAGCTAAGTTCGGTACCCATAGGGAGGGCCTCAACCGGGACCTTGGGTTCATGTCACATTACAGGTGATCACCACTGCACTACACACACACAGATATTCCCACACACACACACACACACACACACACACTCACATACACACGGACACAGGTACACACAGACACGCACGCAGACACCCACACTCACCCTTATGGACACACATACTCCCACACTCACACATGCACCCCCTCAAAGACTTAAGACACTCTGCACTCACGACACACACACACACATACACTTTCTCACAGTGACAACTCCCAACCCAGACAGACACACACACACACACACTTTCTCACACTCACAACCCCTACCTGAGACAGACGCACACATACAGACAAAGACCCCACATGCACACATATATTTTGCGGGGTGAATTTGTACTTGCAGAGTTACATTGTACTTTGCTCAAAAACTGCATGCATCCATTAAAGAAAAGGTTATGTGATTTACACATGAAAGAAGTGAAACTATTACTGTATTCGAACAGATGAAAGGCTTAACAGACAATCAATTTTTCAATGTATAATTTCAGTTACATCACACTGCAAATTTTTGCTTTGAATTCTGTGTTACGATCGAGCCCTCCACTATCACCGGATGAAGGAGCGTCACTTCGAAAGCTAGTGTACTTCCAATTAAGCTTGTTGGACTATAACCTGATGTTGTGTGATTTTTAACTTTGTACACCCTAGTCCAACACCGTCATTTCCAAATTATGAATTCTGTGCCTGTGTTCTTCTCTTCACTTCACCTGATGAAGGAGCAGCACTCCTTTGAAAGCTCTGAAAGCTTGTGATTGCAAATAAACCTGTTGGACTATAAACTGATGTTGTGCAACTTCTGGCCTTGTCCATCCTAGTCCAAAATCAGCACCTCCACATCATGGCTATCATCGACCACACAAACTGTTGGCTCAAGGTAGAGTGAATCTCCAAGTAGATCACACATATCAACACAGGCATCAAGATTATGCTGAGATGTGAGAAAGCCCACAGTTCACAGACCCACTCTAATCGACCTACAACACAGATTATGCTGAGAGGGTCTGCCATCACACCTCTCGCGCATTCCTTAATCATCTCGTAAACCAGCTCTGCAGAAGAGGCTGCAACCTTGAATTTGAGATAGAGTCCATATTCGAGAATGTGGTTTTGGAAAAGCACAGCAGGTCAGGCAGCATCCGAGCAGCAGGAGAATTGACATTTTGGGCATAAACCCTTAATCACGAATCAATCTGATGATTTGGTGGAGCACATTGAGGGAGGCGGGGTTTAAACTACTTTGGCAGGGGGATGGGAACCAGGGCTACAGATCAAAGGACAGGGTAATTGTTGAGCGGGCAGAAATAGAATGCAAAGTCTGTCAAGAAGGATACATAGCCTGATTCCTGATGAAGGCCTCTTGCCCGAAACATCGATTTTCCTGCTCCTCTGATGCTGCCTGACCTGCTGTGCATTTCCAGCACCACTCTAATCTTGACTCTAATCTGCAGAGCAAATGGATGGGTTAAAGTGAGTCTGTTTTAACGCAAGAAGTGTCAGGAATAAGAGTGATGAACGTAGAGCATGGGTCAGTGCTTGGAACTGTAATGTTGTGTCCAGAACAGAGCCGTCGGTTTCACAGGGGCAGGAATGGTTGCTGGATGTTCCAGGGTTTGGAATTTGTAAAAAGAGCAGAGAGAGAGTAAAAGACGAGGGGGAATAGCATTGTTAATTAGAGAGTGCATCACAGCTGCAGAAAAGGAGTTGTTGAGGAGAGTTTGTCAACTGAATCAGTATGGGTGGAAGTCAGTAACAGGAAAGGAGTACAGAGGAACCTCAATTATCTGAGCGACGCGGGCGGAGAATATTTTGTTCGGATAGTCAAATGCCAGATAACACAGTTTAGAGAAGCATTGGAACCTTGCAATCTTGTCTGTATAATCTGAAATTTGGATAATCAAGAATCTTCTGTAGTCACTTTACTGGGTGTTTTCTATAGACCCCCAATAGCAGCAGAGAGATGGAAGGACAGGTTGGGCAGCAGATCTTGGAAAGGTGCAGGTGTCACAGAGCTGTTGTTACAGGTGACTTCAAATTCCCCAATGTTGATTAGAACCTCCTTAGTGCAGATGGTCTGGATGGAGCCGATTTTGTCAGGTGTGTCCAAGTAGGATTCCTGACTCAATACAGTACATCCTCGATTATCAGAACATCAATTATCCAAATTTCAGATTATCCGAACAAGATTTCAAGGTCCTGTTAAAAACAGCATGAGGCAACTCAGCCTTCAGTTAAATGGCATTATGGTTTGCATTGCCGGATAACCAAGAAATGTTCGGATAACCGGTACTCATAAATTACTGTTTGTTTACAATCAGATCAATTATCCGAATGATCAATTATCCGAACAAAATACTCCCCGCCAGTCTCATTTGAATAATTGAGGTTCTACTGTATGTAGATAGGCCGACTAGGGGAGAGGACATATTGGATTTGGTGCTCGACAATGAGCCAGGCCTGGTGGCAGATCTCTTGGTGGGAGAGCATTTTGGTGCCAGTGAGGTAGCCATGGAGAGGGATAGGAACAGACAGTATAAGAAAGTATTTAATTGGGAGAGGAAACATTATAGTGCTTTTAAACAGGAGCTGTGGAGTATAATTTGGGGACAATTGTTCTACAGGAAATGCACAACAGAAGTGTGGAGGTTGTTTTAGGAGCACTGACTGTGAGTGTTGGATAACTTTGTCCCACTGAGACAGGCAAGGAACGGGAAGGTGAAAGAGCCTTGGATGACGAGAAGACGTGGCTGCGCAGCTGGTGTAGGAGGGAGGACTTCATATATGTAGATCATGGGATGCCTTCTGGGGAAGGTGGGACCTGTACAAGAAGGACAGGGTTGCATCTGAACTGGAAGGGGACCAATGTCCTGGGTGGAAGGTTTGCTCGAGTAGTTCGAGAGGGTTTAAACTAGTATGGCGGGGGGGTGGGGGGAACCTGAGCTGTATACTGGAGGTGAGAGTTGATGCGGATGAGGCAATACCAAGAGGTAGACCAGCTAGTGGGAAGGATTTTCCTGGCAAGGAACCAAAGTATCAGTTAAAGTGTGTTTGCTTTAACGCAAGGAGTATCAGGAATAAAAGTGACGAACTTAGAGCATGGATCAGTACCTGGTGCTGTGATGTTGTGGCCATAACAGGAACATGGGTTTCTCAGGGGCAGGAATGGTTGCTGGATGTTCCAGGGTTTAGAGCATTTAAAACGAATAGGGAGGGGGGAAAAAGAGGAGGGGGTGTAGCACTACTAATCAGAGAGGGTATCACAGCTACAGAAGCTTCCATTGTCGAGGAAGATCTGCCTACCGAGTCAGTATGGTTGGAAATTAGGAACAGCAAGGGAGCAGTCACCTCTTTAGGGGTTCACTACAGGCTCCCCCATAGCAGCACGGAGATGGATGAAAGCATAGGTCAGCAGATTTTGGAAAAGTGTGGACGTAGGAGGGTTGTCGTAATGGGTGACTTTAACTTTCCCAATATTGATTGGAACCTCCTTCGAGCAGAAGATTTGAATGGAGCTGTTTTTGTAAGGTGTGTTCAGGAGGGTTTCCTAACTCAGTACGTTGACAGGCCGATGAGGGGAGAGGCCATTCTAGACTTAGTGCTCGGACACGACCCAGGGCAGGTATCAGATCTTGTGGTGAGAGAACATTTTGGCAATAGTGACCACAACTGCCTCACATTCTACATAGCTATGGAGAAGGAGAGGATTAGGCAAAATGGGAGGATATTTAATTGGGGAAGTGGAAACTATGATGCGATGAGACATGAGTTAGGAAGCATGGATTGGGAGCAACCTCTCCATGGTAAAGGCACTATAGACATGTGGAGACTGTTTAAGGAACAGTTGTTGCAAGTGATGAATAAATATGTCCCTCTGAGACAGGAAAGAAGTGGTAAGATAAAGGAACCTTGGATGACGAGAGCGGTGGAGCATCTCGTCAAAAGGAAAAAGGTAGCTTACATAAGGTGGAGGAAGCTGAAAATGTGTTGCTGGAAAAGCGCAGCAGGTCAGGCAGCATCCAAGGAACAGGAGAATCGACGTTTCGGGAATCAGCACTTCTTCAGGATAAGGTAAAGGAGCTAGGGTCAAGCTCAGCTCTACAGGATTACAGGCAGGTGAGGAAGGAGCTTAAAAATGGTCTGAAGTGAGCCCGGACGTGGCACGAGAAAGGCTTGGCAGAACGGATTAGGAAGAATACAAAGGCATTTTAAACTTAGGTGAGGAATCAGAGAATGGTCAAAGAAAGAGTAGGACCGATCAGGGATAGCATAGGGAATTTCTGTGTGAAGTCTGAGGAGGTAGGGGAAGCTCTAAATGAGTTTTTTGCTTCTGTCTTTACGAAAGAAACTAACTTTGTAGTGATCTAAACCTTTGAAGACCAGGTGTGCTTGCTGAAATGGATAGAGATAGAGGAAGCTGATGTGCTGAAACTTTTGTCAAACATTAAGATTGACAAGTCGCCAGGCCCAGATCAGATTTGTCCTCGGCTGCTTTGGGAAACGAGAAATGCAATTGCTTCGCCACTTGCGAAGATCTTTTCATCCTCGCTCTCCACTGGAGTCGTACCTGAGGAGTGGAGAGAGGCAAATGTAATTTCTCTCTTCACGAAAGGAAATAGGGAAATCCCCGGCAATTACAGACGATTCAGTCTCACGTCTGTCGTCTGCAAGGTGTTAGAAAGGATTCTGAGGGATAGGATTTATGACCATCTGGAAGAGCATGGCTTGATTAAATGCAGTCAACACGGCTTTGTGAGGGTCAGGTCATGCCTCACAAACTTTATTGAATTCTTTGAGGATGTGACTAGAAAAGTCGATGAGGGTCGAGCTGTGGATGTGGTGTATATGGAATTCAGCAAGGCAATTGATAAGGTTCCCCATGGTAGGCTCATTCAGAACGTCAGGAGGAATGGGATTCAGGGGAACATAGCTGCCTGGATGCAGAATTGGCTGGCCAACAGAAGACAGTGAGTGGTAGTAGAAGGAAAATATTCTGCCTGGAAGTTTGTGGTGAGTGGTGTTCCACAGGGCTCTGTCCTTGGGCTTCTATTGTTTGTAACTTTTA
Source organism: Chiloscyllium punctatum (assembly GCF_047496795.1). Taxonomy (NCBI): domain Eukaryota; kingdom Metazoa; phylum Chordata; class Chondrichthyes; order Orectolobiformes; family Hemiscylliidae; genus Chiloscyllium; species Chiloscyllium punctatum. The sequence goes on along the minus strand of NC_092780.1, from coordinate 59,278,864 downwards.
TTAATGACTTGGATGAGGGGATTGAAGGATGGGTCAGCAAGTTTGCAGATGACACAATTGTTGGAGGTGTCGTTGACCGTATAGAGGACTGTTGTAGGTTGCAGTGGGACAGTGACAGGATGCAGAGATGGGCTGAGAGGTAGCAGATGGAGTTCAAACTGGATAAATGTGAGGTGATGCATTTTGGAAGGTCGAATTTGAAAGCTGAGTACAGGATTAAAGATAGGATTCTTGGCTGTGTGGAGGAACAGACGGATCTTGGGGTGCAGGTACATAGATCCCTTAAAATGGCCACCCAAGTGGACAGGGTTGTTAAGAAGGCATACGGTGTCTTGGATTTCATTAACAGGGGGATTGAGTTTAAGAGTCATGAGATCTTGTTGCAGCTCTATAAAACTTTGGTTAGACCGCACTTGGAATACTGCGTCCAGTTCTGGTCACCCTATTATAGGAAAGATGTGGATGCTTTGGAGAGGGTTCAGAGGAAGTTTACCAGGATGCTGCCTGGACTGGAGGGCTTATCTTTTGAGGAGAGGTTGACTGAGCTCGGACTTTTTTCTTTGGAGAAAAAGAGGAGAAGAGGGGACCTAATTGAGGTATACAAGATAATGAGAGGCATAGAAAGAGTTGATAGCCAGAGACTATTTCCCAGGGCAGAACTGACTAACACGAGAGGTCATAGTTTTAAGCTGGTTGGAGGAAAGTATAGAGGGGATGTCAGAGGCAGGTTCTTTACACAGAGAGTTGTGAGAGCATGGAATTGCGTTGCCAGCAGCGGTTGTGGAGTCAGGGTTATTGGGGACATTTAAGAGACTCCTGGACATGCATATGGTCACAGACATTGAAGGATGCATATATGAGGATCAGTGGTCAGCACAACATCGTGGGCTGAAGGGCCTGTTGTGTGCTGTGCTGTTCTATGTTCTTAGGAGCTTCTTATCAAGAGAAAAAAGCAAGCTGACTTAAAGTTGAGGAAGCAAGAATCTGGCACAGCTTCAGAGGATTACAGGGTAGCTAGGAAAGGACTCAAAAATGGACTGAGGAGAGCTAGGAGGGGCCATGACAAAGCCTTGGCAGGAAGGATTAGGGAAACCCCAAAGGCATTCTACACTTAAGTGAGGAATAAGAGAGAGGGTAGGGATGATTATGGAGGGAACTTGTGCCTGAAGTCTGAAGAGGTAGGGGAGGCCCTCAATCAGTTTTTGCTTCAGTATTCACTAGAGAGAGGGACCTTATTGATAGTGAGCACACCATGGACCAGGTTAAAAAAATTGAACAGATTGATATTAAGAAAGTGGATGTGCTGGAAATTCTGGGAAGTATCAAGATAGATAAGTCCACAGGGCCAAACCAGATGTATCCAAAGGTTACTGCAAGAAGTGAGGAATGAGATTGCTGCACCCCTGGCGATGATCTTTGCATTCTCACTCTCCACGGTAGTAATACCGGATCATTGGAGGGAGATGAATTTTGTTCCTCTGTTCGAGAAACGGAATAGGGAATCCCTGGGAATTACAGACCAGTCACTCCTACGTCGGTGGTAAGCAAGATACTGCAAAGGATTCTGAGAGATGGGATCTATGACTATTTGCAAAATCATAGTGAGCATGGCTTTGTGAGGGGCAGATCGTTCCTCACAAGCCTTATTAAGTTCTTTGAGGGTGTGACGAGACAAGTTGATGAAGGTCAAGCAGTGGATGTGGTACCGATGGATTTCAGTAAGGCATTTGATACGGTTAACCACAGTAGGGTCATTCAGGAAGTTAGGAGGTATGGGATACAGGGAAATTTGGATGTCTGGATACAGAATTGGCTGGTCGAAAGAAGACTGCAAGCGATAGTGGATGGAAAGTATCGTGCCTGGAGGACAGTGACTAGTGGTATCCCACAGGGATTTGTTCTTAGGTCTCTGCTCTTTGTAATTTTTATAAATGACTTGGATGAAGAAATAGAAGGGTGGGTTAGCAAGTTTGTCAATGACACAAAGGTCAGTGGTGTTGCAGATAGTGTCGAGGGCTGTTGCAGGCTACAAGACATTGACAGGATGCAGAGCTGGGCTGAGAAGTGGCAGTTGGAGCTCAACCTGGATAAATGCAAAGTGATTCATTTTGGAAGGTCAAATTTAAATGCAGGTTACAGGGTAAAAAGCAGGATTCTTGGCAGTGGAGGAACACAGTGATCTTGGGATCCATGTCCCTCAAAGTTGCCACCCAAGTTGATAGGATTGTTAAGAAGGTGTATGATGTTTTAACTTGCATTAACAGGGGGGTTGACTTTAAGAGCCGCAAGATTTTGCTGCAGCTCTATAAAACCATGGTTAGACCACACTTGGAATATTGTGTCCAGTTCTGGTCACCTCATTATAGGAAGGATGTAGATGTCTATAAAACCCGAATTAGACAACACTTGGAATATTGTGTCCAGTTCTGGTCACCAGGGTGCAGAGGAGATTTACCACGATGCTTCCTGGATTGGAGGAATTATGAGGTTGAGTGAGCTAGGGCTTTTCATCCTAGAGAGAAGGAAGAGAGGTGACATGATAGAGGTGGACAGAGTAATGAGAGGCACAGGTAGAGTAGATAGCCAGAGATTTCTCCCCAGGGCAAAAATGGCTGTCACTTGGGTTCATAATTTTAAGGTGATTGGAGAAAGGTATAGGGGAGATATCAGAGGTGGATTCTTTACACAGAGAGTGGTGGGTGCGTGGAATGCACTGCCAGCGGTGGGAGTAGAGTCAGAGACATTAGGGCCATTTAAGTGACTGCTGGACAAGCACATAGATGTCAGTAAGTTGAGGTGTGTGGAGGTTAGGTTGATCTTAGATGAGGATAAATGCTCAGTACCACATTGTGGGCTGAAGGGCTGTACTGTTCTATGTTCTATGATCTCATTGCAGACCCAGAGGTATTTGTCAGGTGAATGAGACGCTCAAAATTTTCCCACAAACCCCAAGATGTCAGCAGTTAGCCTCATGAGACAAACAAAGAATTGGAACAGTCAATAGAGAGATCTGCGGTGCACCAACCAAAGAAGGTGGTTAGAATCTTATCATGTGACTCTTACACCTATCGTGTTGTTTCAGATATTTGGTTTGTCTCTAATATTATCCTATTTTGATTTTTGTAATTATTATTGGATCATAAGTCATCCTTCACTTGCTAAACAGCTGTTGACACTTTTGATCACCGCAAAGATTTGTTTTTTTATTCTGTCGACACTACACTCACACCATTTGTATCTATCATTTGACACTCTTAATTAACTGGAATTTTCTGACTAAAATCTCTTTGCATAAAAATTCTCTGTCTGTGTGCTCCCCTCAACTTTACCTGACAAAGGAGCAACACTCCGAAAAGCTTCTGATATCAAATAAACTTGTTGGACTCTAACCAGGTGTTGTGTGACTTCTAATCTTACTCCCCCCCGCTCCCCCAGTCCAACATCGGAATGTCCACAACACTGCCACTATTCAATTGTGTCAGTAGGGCTCCACCTATTGCTCCAAAACCACAGTCAACTACGCTCCGTTGTGAGATAATACTGCCCCGAACTCAGCCTGAACTGCTCATTGATCCCAAGGTTTTCTGTTTGTTCATTGCCAGTTCAGATCTCCGTGTTTAGGCTGCGCAGGACAGGAATCAGCACTGGAGGTGAGGCCTCATGTTGTGAAGCTCAGTGTGTTCTGAAGACTTGGCCCAGTGCAGTCTGAAGGCTAGGTGTTGGTATGGAAGGACTGTAAATTCAATACTTTTTAAAATGTTTTGTTCTTATGTTGGATGTTTTCCTTATTATTCTTTCAAATTTATATCAAATACTCAAGTATTTGTATCTTGGTATCTTGTACCTACAATGGCACCTAAGTGGCGACATTGCAAGCTTTTCTCTGCACTCATTCGATGACACAGGACAATATAGCTAATTCAATTCAATTTTTCTGTCCACAGTTTCAAAAAAAATTATACAACACCAGGTTATAGTCCAACAGGCTTATTTGGAAGCACTAGCTTTTGGTGCGCTGCTTTTTCATCAGTTGGTTGTGGAGTATAAGATTGTAAGACAGAATTTATAGCAAAAGTTTACAGTGTCACACAACTGAAATTATACATTGAAAATGTCTCTCACCTCTTAGAATGACCATGTTGGTTTCAGTTCTTTCATAGGTAAACCACAGAACTTTTTTAAAAGTTACATTCTCAAGTTTACTTTAAAATAGGTGCCACATTAGCTCAGATAATGCATTAAAGGTGTGAGATGCCCTGTGTGAGGTTGTCTGTGCCCCAATGTTCAGACTGATTCTAATCTAAAAAAAGGGAATTACAGAATCTTACACGGATTCATGCAGTTTTTGAGCAAAGTAAAATTCATTCTGCAAGTACAAATGCACCCCACAAACTTTGTGTGTGTGTGTGTGTGTGTGTGTGTGTGTATGGGGGGGAGGCGGCAGGAGTGTCTGTGAGAGTGTACATGTGTGTGTCTGAGTATAAAGGGGTATAAGTCTGTGACAGGGAGCGTAGTGGCTTCACTGTGGGTGTGTCTGTGGAAACATATGAGAGAGTTGGTGTGCACAAACTCTCCCTCATATATATACATAGACACAAACACACAAAACACCCCCTCTCATAGACTCACAGTGCTTCGAAAGCTAGTGCTTCTAAATTAACCTGTTGGACTATAACATGGTATCATGTGATTCTTAAATTTGTACACCCCAGTCCAATATCGGAGTCCAATTTCGACACTTCCAAATCATTCCAAATCTGTAAACAGATCTGCAACTTTCATAACTCATGATAATCACCTTTATTTTTCAGGCAAAATTAATGATTTGGTCTCTGGATGAAAAGATTTCTGTTTGAAGATCGATTACCTGAGAATGAGTTTTTTTTGTTGAATGGGACAAAATTCAGAGATGTCTCCTTCTTTCATAGCTCGATGTTTTCCTCATTCGGACAGCTAATACGTCTAAGTGGATCAAAAGACGGTGAGCCAAAATCAAGATTCTACAGACACTGGAATTCTGGTCTCAAAACAGAATATGTTGGAAATACTCGGCAGAAGAACATTTTGTGGAGAGGGAACTTTAGTGAAAATTTCAGGCTGCTAACCTTTAGTCAAAACTAGATGATGTTGGGATTTAACAAGAACTATATCACAGAAAAGAGAGTTGAGGAGCAGGCTTGAGGGCAAATGGCCAAGTCATTAACTACCTAACATTTCTGCATCAGAGAATAACGTTTTTATGTGAAGTTTGCAGGCTAGAGTGACTAAATGACAGAGGAGATGATGGTACAACGCAACATTGTCTAATAATGAAAAGTTAATAAATAAATGGGACAGGAAGAGAAGCAAAAGCCAGGTCCAGAGGAGGGCCAAGTGTGAACAGCATTTCCAGATCCTGTTCTTTAACAGAATGGTAATCATGGTGATTGCCTCACGTTTTAGTTATGAATGAAGGGTGTGGGAACATCACCAGAAGGTCCAAATGTCCATGGACATGAAGGATTGAAAGTGACAGAAGATGCAGCAAACAAATGGGGAATCGTACGTAAGCTTTTATTTCAAAGGGGTTTGTAGAATTAGACTGAATTCCCCTGGAGTACTGTGAGTGGTTTTCAGGGTGATATCAGCTATGGGGGACCATGAGCAGTTTCCAATGACTGGATTGATATGATTTAGAGTGGGTGTAACAAAGGGCCTCCAGTCTAGTTCTTGTGAAAAGGAGATTTCTGAGGAGGAGAAATTGAGTAAACTGGACTTATACTCTGCTGGAAAAGATCAACGAAACCACAGTGCTACTGGACAACAGGACTCTCTCTCATTAGAGAGAGACAAGTGGTGGTGGTGGTTAATCTGAGGGGAGGGAAGAAGTTTTAGATTAGATTAGATGATTTACAGCGTGGAAACAGGCCCTTCGGCCCAACAAGTCCACACCGACTCGCCGAAGCGCACCCACCCAGACCCATTCCCCTACATTTACTTTGCACCTAACACTATGGGCAATTTAGCATATCCAATTCACCTAACCTGCACATTTTTGGACTGTGGGAGGAAACCGGAGCACCCGGAGGAAACCCACGCAGACACTGGGAGAATGTGCAAAATCCACACAGTCAGTCACCTGAGGCGGGAATTGAACCCAGGTCTCTGGCGCTGTGAGGCAGCAGTGCTAACCACTGTGCCACTGTGCCACCGTGCCGCCCACAAAGACCACACCTAAGAAGGCACCGCTGAGATTAAGAAAGAGAATCCTTCAGGGTAACACCAGTTGGTGCAGGAATTGGACTCATACTGTTCGTACAACCACACAAACCAGCCATCAGCAAACTGAACTAACCAACCATCAACCTGTAGGATATAGAGGATTGGAAGGTGATTGAATTGAACTATCTGTCTGTTTTAATGAAGACGTTTGTTAGGAACATTGCTGAGCAAATGGTTTTCCTGGTTCAGGAATCTATGAAACGGTTTCAGAATAAGGCAATGACCATTTCACACTGAGAGATATATAACTTATTCACTCACACAGCTGTAAATCTGTGGAATTCTCTATTCCAAGGAGCTGCAGAATCTCAGGCACTGACTGTTTCTAAATCAGCATTGATATTTTTTTATACAGCAGGATTTAAGGGAGATTGAGATAGTTCTGTCTTCCAAAACTGAGGTAGAACTGGAGGAACAGGCTCTAAGGGCTGAATGGATATTTTCTTCTCCTCTTTCCATTGTTCATTTAACCTCAATCTGAATCCCTCATGCTGATGTATGTGGGAATTCAAGTTTTTGTGAGAAATCACTAAGATATAGGCCTACAAAATCATGCCCTAGACATTGTTTACAATTTAGAGTTAACTGTGGGCAGACAGTTTCGTTACAAAGATGTGTGAATGCAATCAGAGTTATCCTGTAGTTCAGTTCTATTGGGGAGAGTGACTTCACAAAAAAAAGAACAAATATACTACAGATCAGTCAGTGATTCATTGTGAATCAGCATCAATGGATACTGAGTATTCACAGCAGGGAGTAGGGTCTGAGAAGATCAATGGTTAAGGTTCCTTGAAGAGGAATTCCTTAAATACCTGACAGGTATAAACACCCTAACTATCAAATAGGTCAGGGTGAGATTCTCAACATTGACACAGCCTCATCCGTGAATTACAAAACAAACTTTCTCCTGTCAATATATAGCTGCAGGATTAGAGTGTTGTAGTTTTATCAGTCACCTTCAATTCAACTTGATAACTGGCTGAAGAGAAAATATTGGTCTACATGGAAAAGGGAAGGGAATGGGAAGAGCTCCAGTGGGACGGCACATGATGACATCGCACACGGGACCACAGAGCATCTTGGTCTGTAAATCAGCACCAATGGACACTGCGTATTTACAGCAGGGAGTAGAGTCTGAGAAGATCAATAGTTCAGGTAAAAAACAGATGATCACACGCTGTGATGGATGGCAGTCTCTGAGAGGGGGCAGAAAAGCATTACCACAATAGGGAATGAGGCATTTTAGTTGTGAGGTTAGTTTGGACAGTTTGGTGGAGTTTTATAGAACTGTACAAATGGCCAGTCGGTAAAGAAAGTTTTTAGTTTCAATTATCGGAAAAGTAATACTGGACAGAGATTCAAGATTTTGAGGACAATCTACGGAGTAGATGAAAGGAACAAATTTCATGCAGCAAGTGATCATGAACTGGCTTTGAATACTTACAATCAAAGATTGACATAGCCAGGTCCTAGTGAAGTGAATGATTCTGTCAGATATTGATTTTTTTTTGTTGGAATTTGCTGATGGCAGATCTTTTGGAATATTCTGTAAAAATACAAAATCCACCATTGTACACCAGCACAAACCTTGAGAAAAGACAATTATTTCTCTGGATTTGAATTGTTGGGTATAAATCTTCCCCTTATAACAGCATGTGAAAGGAGGTACAAAATCCATCCTATCAGTCCAGAATATATATTTACAACACGCCCAGGACAGCATGAATCAGGAAAGACAGGATAAATATACACTACAGTCTGATTGGAAATGGAAGCAATAACGGGCAATGGCTCTTTCCCTGAGGAGAAACTGGTGTTCAATGTTATATAGACTCACTTCTGGTCATATGAGTATGTTTTTCCTCATGTTTGAAAAAACATTCATGAAATAAGAAGGCCTGAAATTTACTGACAGAGCACAATAGGAGAATTGTTTAATATTTTCACTGCAGACAGATTAACAGTTCATTCAGTCAGTGAGAGAAGTTAGTCAGTTTATTAAAGCAAATTTAGTTAGGCATCGACTCCAAGGGTGACAAAGAATAAGCTGGGAAAGAGTCGTGTAGAACAAGAGTAGAGCAGAGGGAGCAACAACACAGCTGGCAAAATATACAAACAGCAAGTACTGGAGAAACTCAACATGTTTAGCAGCATTTAAAGAAAGAAAAACAAGTTTAGATTCAATTCCAGTAACTCCATGTCAGAGAAACATTTTGATTTGTGTCTTCTGTCAATTATGAATGTCACTATTCTCCCATCCCCACGTCCAATCTTGATCATTGGTGCTATTGTCCTGACCCTCTTGTTTCTCATCTGACACTTCCTCCTGACAGACAACTCAGAACTCCCTCTCTCTCCCATGCTAACCTATTTAATTCTATCACAGACCATCTCCCTGATTTCTACACATATTATCTCGCTCATGAATGAACACTGACACAAAGATTCATTTAGAAACCCACCTAAATCTTCCTGCTCCACACACAAATTACTGCTGTGGACCCTTACTCTTTCCTTCTTGATCCTTTAACCATCAACGTACTTGTAAAACCACTGAGCATTTTCCTTTATTTTACTTGCCTGCATTCATTATCCCCACCTTAGCTCTCCTCATCTCCCCTTAAAAGTTCCCTCTTCTGCATTTACCAGAGTGTGTCTGCTCCTAGTGCGCTCTGGCTAAATCAGGTCTGAGCTATTAAAATCCACCAGTTTAGAAATTGGATTTCAGATCCACCCTTATCATTTGTCACACAAACATGAATCTAAAAGAATTATACCAGACTGCAACATGCTCCCTGACTGGCACTTCAACCACTGGCTTTGTTCTATTAAGTTAAACCCATGACGTTGTGATCACCACGTCACTTTAAAGGTTACTTTGATTTGTTTTTTTTTCTCAACCACTTGATCAAACATGGTCTCTGATAAGGCTACTTAAACTTCCTTATCTTTACTCTGATTTCTCTGCCTGCTATAACCTGTGGCTTTATGACCTTGTTATCACACAGTTAGGAAAAATCCCAGGATTTACAGAGGAACCTCGGTTATCCGAACGAGATGGGTGGGCACTATTTCATTCGGATAATTGATTATTTGGTTAATTGATTTCCTCCGGGGCTTCTGCTCCCTGCTCAGGAGACGAGACAAAACCACACCACATGCAAAACCCAACCCACCCCACCACCTCCCATCAGCTCCCACCCCCATGCCCCCAAATCCTTCCACTTCCACGCCATCCCCCCACCCACCCCGTTGCTTCCACCCCGTCCCCGTCGACTCCCATCCCGCCGTCCCCGAACACCATACACTCCCACCCCACGCCCCCAACCTCCACACGCACACACATGCATACAACTTTTTGACAGGTTCCACCTCTGCCCTGTACAGGACAATGTTGGAGAGATCATCTGGGGAAGGGGGGTTTAGGGTACACCCCTGTGTAGAACTCCAGGAAAAGTGTGGGGGAAGAGAGAGAGTGGGCTGGAGGTCAGTCATTTAGAGACGGTGCCTGGACTGTCCAGGAATATTCTCAGCAGCATTTCAGTGAGCCGAATTCATTTTTATTCATTGTACCTGGAAACAAAAGACGCAATTAGCGTTGAAACAGCTCTTAGATGTAATGTTTCTATCCGGACCTTGAGATCACCTTCGGATAATCCGATATTTGGATAATTGATATTTGGATAATCGAGGTTCCTCTGTACTTCCCATAATACTTCAGTTGCCTGATTTTCCACTGGTTTTTCAACCATAGTAGGCAGCACTCCTATCTGTGATCTAACTATATAGTTACCAAGGACAAATTAAATTCCTGGAACCGAGATTTTCTTCAGTAGGCCTTCCACCACTTCTGTACTTTTCACCGAACACTCCAACCTCACTTTACGTAATGGAATACTTCTTGTCTCACCATGAATTTCACATATTAAAACTTTTTGTGGCAATTTCCCTTCTGAATTATATATCTCCCATCTCTCATCAAAGACTGATCTGCTCCCATATCTCTTAAAATTGTAATTTCGTTATTTTTTCCTGCCATATGCAAGTAACTGACCGACGGAAGTAAATGGTTTAAGAAGATCTGAAACCTTCTCCTCAACCAACCCCCGACCAGATTGTACATTCTGATGCAGCATTTTAGTCTCCAGGGAGCTTTCCTTTACCACTTCATCAAAATTTACTGGCTTATCCTGTTTTCCTACATCGTCTTCTCAGTGCTTTTTCTAAACCACCAACACTGTGACTTCATTACAGTGAAAATACCTGAGCTTTCTAACTTCTCTTTCCCCTCCATGAGTTTCCTTTTAACCCTGTGGTAAAATATTCTTCAATGAGATCTACTTTTCCCTCACCACCTCACAAATTGAAATTGATGCTGGAAGCCAAACTTTTGATTTATGAACCAGCTCATAATCATCAGCCATTTCAGCTGCTATTCTTGCAGTTTTAACTCTCTGCTCTTCCACATGAGTTTTCACTACTTCAGCAAGTGAATTTTTGAACTTCTCCAAAGTAATCTTCTCTCTAAGAGCATCATCGGCTTGCTCTATTTTTAATGCCCTGGTCCACCTATCAAAATTACTTTGATCCTTTCAACTCAATGTATGTTCGACCAGTGTCCCTCCTGAGAGTCCTGAAACATTGTCTGTCAGCTTGTGGCACAAGCTAACATGCGCGCAATTTGGTATTTTTCACCTCATTACAGTCATCAGATATCTCCTCTGATTGTGATAAAAATACCTCACTAGCTCCAAATTCTACTTTCACCTCTGCCCTTTAAGTCAACTGTCATAATTGTCAACTTGCAAAGTGCAAATTTTCTGTCTTTCTGCTTTTCTTCTCTCTGTCTTCTGCAAGGGCCTTCCCCTCCTCCTTTTCCTTCCTTTTAATTGCAATTCAAACTGTTATTTCCCTTTCTCTTTCTTTCTCTTCTGCCAATGCTATTCCTTTCTTTTCTTTTCCCTCTAATTCAAGCTGCTTCACTTCCGATTTTAGCCATGTCCAAAGATTCAGTTTGCATTTCTTACAGTGTTAAAAGCTGCACAATTGTTTGGTTAGGCCACTGTTGGAATATTGCATGCAATTCTGGTCTCCTTCCTATTGGAAGGATGTTGTGAAACCTGAAAGGGTTCAGAAAAGATTTACAAGGATGTTGCCAGGGTTGGAGGATTTGAGCTACAGGGAGAGGCTGAACAGGCTGGGGCTGTTTTCCCTGGAGCGTCAGAGGCTGAGGGGTGACCTTATAGATGTTTACATAATTATGAGGGGCATGGATAGGATAAATAGGCCAAGGCTCTTTCCCTGGGATGGGGGAGTCCAGAACTAGAGGGCATAAGTTTAGGGTGAGAGGGGAAAGATATAAAAGGGACATAAGGGGCAACGTTTTCACGCAGGAAGTGGTGTGTGTATGGAATGAGTTGCCAGAGGAAGTGGTGGAGGCCGCTACAATTGCACCATTTAAAAGGCATCTTGTTTGGTATATGAATAGGAAGGGTTTGGAGGGATTTGGGCCAGGTGCTTGGCAACAACCCAGAATAAAAGACTTACCATTCGTAGAGTCACAGAGTCTTACAGTACACAGACAGGCCCTTTGGCCATAACTGGTCCAGGTTGACCAAATTACACATCCACGCTAACCCCAGTTCCCTGTATTTGGCCCATATTGTTCTAAACTTTTCCTATCCGTGTATCAGTCCAAATGCCTTTTAAATGTTGTTCACGTACACCCCTCAACCACTTCCGCTGGCAGCTCATTCCTTATGCGTACCACCCTCTGTGTAAAAACAGTGGCCTCAGGTTCCTTTTTATTCTTTCCCCTCTAACCTTAAACTGAAGCCCTCTAGTCCTCGATTCCCCAACCCTGGGAAAAAGACTGAGTGCAGTCACCGTTTCAGTGCTTCTCATGATCCTATACACTTCTATAAGATCCCCCCTCAGTCTCCTCCACTTTAAAGAAAAAGGTTCTAGCTTGTCCAACCTCTCCCTACCACTCTGACCATTGAATCATGACAACACCTTTGTAAATTTCTTCTGTACTCTTTCCAATAACAATTTTAATGATGATTTGGAAGTGCTGGTGTTGGACTGGGATGGACAAAGTTAAAAATCACCCAACACCAGGCTATGGTCCAACAGGTTTCTTTGGAAGCACTTTCCCATAGCAAGGTGACCAAAACTGAACATGGTAATCCAAATGCGGGCTCACCAACGTCCTGTACAACTGCAACATAACTTCCCAAATTCTAAACTCAATGCCCTGACCGATGAAGGCCAGTGTGCCAAAAGCCTTCTTCACTGCCCTGTCTACCCGGGACTCCACTTTCAGAGAACCATGTACCTGAACTCCAAGGTCCCTCTGTTCCACTACGCTCCTAAAAGGCCATATCATTCACCATAAAACTTCCACCTTGATTTGACTTTCCAAATTGCAAGACCTCACACATATCTATATTTTCCATTTCCCAGCCCACTTCCCCAGCTGATCAAGGTCCTGCTGCAATTTCTGAGAACCTTCCTCACTGTCCACGATACCACCTATTTTAGTGTCATCTGCATACTTACTATATGTGCCTTGTACATTCTCATCCAGATCATTGATATAGAAACCAAACAGCAGTGGGCCCAGCACTGCTTGTTGAGGCACTCCACTAGTCACAGGCCTCCTGTCCGACAATCATCCTTCCACTGCTTCTTACCATCAAGCCAAGTACATATCCAATTTGACAGCTCCCCTTCGATTCCATGTGATCTAATCTTCCAGAGTAGCCTACCATGTGGAACCTTATCAAAGGCTTTACTGAAATCCATATAGACTACTTCTAGCATCCTGTCCTAATCAACCTTCCCGGTCACTTAATCAAAAAAAACTAACAAATTTGGAACAGCATTCACTCCCCTCCAGTCTTTCAGGACCTCACTGGTGGCTAACGATGATGCAAAAATATTAGCCACACAATTTCTTGTCAAGCCTTTTGCAGTGTTCTTGGCTTAAACTGGTCAGGACCAGGAGATTTATCCAACTTCATACACTGTCATACATCTAACACCTCCTCTACTTTGATATCGACCATCCACAAGATATGACCATTAACTTCCCCAAGTAGCCGCCTTTGAGTGCAACAATCCTAAACCGAACTTGGAATTATAGATTTTTATCCTGACCAGAGCCCATGTTTGTTGTGAACCAGACCAAACCCCATTAAAATATTTTAACAAGGTAGCCTAGACCCTAACTTTTTTCTTACTTTAAATGTAGATGTGAAGACCATGTTCCAGATGCAATGCAACTTGTCAAACTACTTGATGTTAGGCAAAACAAAAAACATACTTTAGTTAAAATAAAACAATAGAAAGAGAAAATTAGAATAACTTAACTGTTGGAAACTTAACAGAATAATAAATACAGTACCTATCAATAATTAAATGTTCCAATACAGTAGCATTCCATAAACGCATCCCTTGGCAAAAAAACACAAATTTAGTTATAGATTCTTACAGGTAGTTTGCCAATCCAGGAGGAAGAAACAGCAAGAGAAAATTCAGCGAGTGGAGCAGCCAAGAAACATTCAATGAAGCTTTCAACTCTTTTGAGACTGAAAACAGCTTTTGCTGGTACTGCAAATCCAAAACCCAGAACTCTGGATCTGTGAGAGTTGGCCACATCCGTTGTAAGGCTTACAATGGCAGGGGACCTCAAACCCATGGCATGTGCCTCTTGCCTGATGTGGGAGCTCAGGGACATGGCTGACGTTCCTGACTCTTACACTTGCAAGAAGTGTGTCCAGCTGCAGCTCCTGTTTGATCGCATGATGGCTCTGGATATGCGGATGGACTCACTGTCGAACATCAGCGATACTGAGAAGGTCATGGATACCACATTTAGTGAGTTGGTGACGCTGCAGATCAGAATTACTGAGGAGACAGTGAATGGGTGATCAAAAGACAGAGAAAGAGTAGGAAGGCAGTGCAGGTGTCCCCTGCTGTCAGCTCCCTCCAAAACAGATATACTTTTTTGGATACTGTTGGGGAAATGGCTCACCGGGGAGGGCAGCAGTTGCCAGGATTATGGCACCATGGCAGACACTGCTGTTCAGAAGGGTGGGAAAAAGACTCATAGGGCCATAGTCACAGGGGATTCTATTGTAATGGGAGTAGAAAGGCGGTTCTGTGGCTGAAAATAAGTCTTCGAGATCGTATGTTGCCTCCCAGGTGCTCGGGTCAGGGATGTCACTGATCGGCTAAAGAGCATTCTGAAAGGGAAGGGTGAACAGCCAGTTGTCATGGTGCATATGGGCACCAATGATTTAAGTAAAAAATGAAATGTGGTCCTGAAAGCAGAATTCAGGGAGCTAGGAGAGAAGTTAAAGAGGAGGACCTCAACAGCAGTGATCTCAGGATTGCTACCAGTGCCACGTGCTAGCCAGCGTAGAAATGAAAACGAATGGATGAACACGTGGCTTGAGAGATGGTGTAGGAGGGAGGGGTGCAGACATTGTGGGACATTAGGACCGGTTCTGGGAAAAGTAGGACTATTATAAATTGGACAGTCTACACCTGAACCAGACTGGAACTAATGTCCTTGGGGGAGTTTTTGCATCTGCTGGTGGGGAGCGTTTAAACTAATGTGACAGTGGGCTGGGGACCAGAAGAGAAGACTACTAGACAGTGAGGTGGAAACTGGAGACTGTAAGTATTACCAAGGGGAAGAGTAGGCAGAGAGCAGATGAACGCAAAAGAACTGGTGGTCTTAAGTGCATATACTTTCATGCAAGGAGTCTTGTGGGTAAGGCAGATGAACTTAGGTCTTGGATTAGAGCCTGCGTGTATGATGTTATTGTGATCACAGAGACTTAGTTTAAGGAAAAGCATGATTTGCAACTGGATATTCCAGGATATGGACGCTTCAGACAGTACAGGGAGGGAAGTAAAAGGGGAGGTGGAGTTGCATTGCTGATCAGGAATGATATCTCGGCTGTGCTAAAGGAGGACATGATGGAGGGCTTGAGCAGTGAAGCATTATGGTTGGAGCTGAGAAATAAGAAGGGTTACATTGACAGGGTTGTATTACAGGCCTCCCAACAGTGAGTGTGAGGAAGAAGAACAAATAGGCAAATAGATTATGGAAAGATGTAGAGGCAACAGGATGGTGATGATGTGAGATTTTAATTTTCCCACTTTGACTGGGTTACATGTAGTGTCAGAGGTCTGGATGGAGCAGAATTTGTAAGGAGCATCTGCTGTTTTCTACAGCAATATGTTAATAGTGACAAGGAAAGGGGCCATATTGGACCTGGTGTTGGGGAATGAGCCAGGCCAGGTGGTAGAAGATGTTGATGGGGCTTTCTTTGTGAATTGTACAACAATTAGAATACTCATAGATAAAGATGAGACTGGTCGTAAGGGAAGAGTACTAAACTGGGCCAAGGCTAATTATATCAAAATTAGGCAGGAGCTGGGAAATGGGGATTGGACACAGCTATTTGAAGGAAAGTCCACATTTGATATGTGGGAGGTTTTCAAAGATAGGTTAAAGATAGTGCAGGATAGGCATGTCCTGTTGAAAGCAAACGATAGGAAAGGCAGGATTCATGAACCGTGAATGACAGGAGAAATCATGCAACTCGCCAAGAAGAAAATGGAAACGTCCATAAGGTCCAGGTAGCTAAGAACTAAATGGGCCTTTGAGGAATATTGGGAGAGTAGGGCCATAGTTAAACGAGGAATCAAGTGGGCTAAACGGGGTCATGAAATAGCTCTGGCGAGCAGAATTAGAGTGAATCCCAAAGCCTTTTATTCTTATATAAGAAGCAAGAGGGTAAGCAGGGAAAGGGTTGGTAAACTAAAGGACAAGAAAGAAGTTTGTGTGTCAAACCTGACAAAATGTGTGAGATTCTGAATGATTACTTTGCATCAGCGTTCACTGAGGAACAGGAGGTGATGAATACTGAGATTAGAGATAGAAGTCTGTTTAGTCTGGATCACGTTGACATAAGGAGGGAAGATGTGTTGGGTAGGCTAGAGGATATTAAGGTGGTTAAATCCCAAGGACGAGATGGAATCTATCCCAGGTTGCTGAGGGAGGTAAGAGAGGAAATAGCTGGGGCCCTGACAGATATCTTTATGGCATCCTTAAATACAGGTGAGGTGCCAGAGGACTGGAAGGTTGCTCATGTTGTCCCCACTGTACAAGAAGGGTAGTAGGGATATTCCAGGTAACTACAGGCCAGTGAGCCTGACGTCAGTGGTGGGAAAGTTGCTGGAAAAGGTACTGAGGGATAAAATCTATTTATATTTGGAAAAGAATGGGCTTATCAGTGATAGGCAACATGGTTTTGTGTGGGGTAGATCATGTCTTAGACTTCTTTGAGGAAGTGACCAAGTTGATAGATGAAGGCAGGCCTGTAGATGTCATATACATGGACTTTAGTAAGGCATTTGATAAGGTTCCTCATGGTAAACTAAAGGAGAAAGTGAAGTCACATGGTGTGCAGGGTGTTCTAGCTAGGTGGATAAAGAACTAGTTGAGCAACAGGAGACAGAGTAGTAGCTGAAGGGAATTTCTTGAAATGGAGAAAGGTGACCAGTGGTGTTCCACAGGGGTCAGTGCTGGGGTCACTGTTGTTTGTAACATACATAAATGATCTGGAAGGGAGCATTGTTGGTCTCATCAGTAAGTTTACAGATGACACAAAGATTGGTGGAGTAGCAGAAAACATAGGGGACTGTCAAAGAATACAGGAGACTATAGATAGACTGGAGAGTTGGGCAGAGAAGTGGCAGATGGAGTTCAATCCAGGTAAATGTGAGGTGATGCATTTTGAGAATTCTAATTCCAGAGCCAACTATACCGTAAATGGAGGAGTCTCGGGAGAAGTTGATGAGCAGAGACACCTGGGAGTTCAGGTCCATTGTACCCTGAAGGTGGTTTCACGGGTGAATAGAGTGGTCAAGAAGGCATATGGTATATTTGCCTTCATTAGACAGGGTATTGAGTATAAGAGCTGGCAGGTCATGTTAAAATTGTACAAGACTTTGGTTCAACCACATTTAGAATACTGTGTACAGTTCTGGTCGCCAATTACCAAAACGTTGTGGAGAGAGAGCAAAGAAGGTTTATGAGGATGTTGCTTGGTATGGAAGGTGCGAGCTATGAAAACACGTTGAGTAGGTTAGGATTATTTTCATAAGGAAAAAGGAGATTGAGGTCTACAAAATCATGAAGGGTATAGACGGGGTAGTTAGAGGTAAGATTTTCCCAGGGTGAGGGATTAAATAACGAGAGGTCACGCATTTAAGGTGAGAGGTAAAAAGTTTAAGGGGGATATACCTGGCAAGTACTTTACACAGAGGGTGATAGGTGCCTGGAATGCATTGCCAGCAAAGGTAGTAAAGGCAAACACAGTAGATTCATTTAAGATGCGTCTGGACAGATGCATGAGTCGGTGGGGAGCAGAGAGATACAGTTGCTTAGGAATTGGGCTATAGGTTTAGACAGTGGATTGGGATCAGCTTAGGCTTGGAGGGCTGAAGGGCCTGTTCCTGGGCTGTAAATTTTCTTTGGGAGGCAGGTAATCGAAGGAACCATTAAACCAGTGCAATTTGCAAAATAGGCAGCACTGGTTGTACCAATTGTGAATCCTAGTGACTCAGTTCACCTTTCTGAGGATTTTAAGCAAACTGTAAACCACTTCTTGCAGCTGAATAAGTACACGATTCCTCAGATATAGGACTTGTATACAAACTTTAGGGGGAATGAGCTGCCTTCACGAAGCTGGACATGAGCCATGCGTACCTGCAATTGCAACAAGATGAGGGGTCTCAGAACGATGTCACAATTAATGCCAAAAAGGTACACACTCTCATAATCTCTCAAATGCACAACCACACTCACACTCTCTCAAATGTGCACACAATCACTGTCTCAATGTGCGTGCGCACACACACACACACACACAAGCTCTCTCAAATGTGCACACTCTGTCTCTCACACAGTTTGTGTGTGTACGAGAGACTGAGGACAATTATTTCATTCAAGATGCTTTTCTGTCAAAATAAACCCATCCTCAGCTTAAAACATAGATTCAAAAGGGAACGTCACACCTAAAAATCGACAGTGTTGTGCTGGAAAAGCACAGCAGTTCAGGCAACATCCAGGAGTAGGAGAATCGACATTTCAGGCATGCGTCCGAAATGTCAATGTTCCTGCTCCTCAGATGATGCTGTGCTTTTCCAGCACCACACTCTCGACTCTGATCTCCAGCATCTGCTGTCCTTTTTCAGAGTTGATTCACACCTAAAGGTGTCTAACCTGAGATGTCACCTCTTGTACAATTATAAAACTTTAATTATCTAGGGACAAAGACTTGAAAGAACTCTGGATTTTGCATTTTAATCAGTAGTCCAACTCCTAACTAATTAAAGGATTCAACAAGGACAGCTAGTTTTAAAGTTATTAACATTTTGCTTATAAACCACTATATCTTATACCTCTCTATCATACCACACCTGAGGTAGGAACAGAGCTCCAAAAGCTTGCAATTTTAAATAAACCTGCTGGACTATAACCTGGTATTGTTTGATTTTTGACCTTGTCCACACCAGTCCAACTCCTGCATCTCCACATCCTTCTTGCTGTAATAGATTCCCTGAACAAAATTATCACATCTCCTCTTTTGTCATGTCCGCTTTCTGACATGAAGGCTTTGCTGGCAGCTCAATATTCTACGATACAATGTTTATGTGACAGCAATGCAGGCCCATCAGCCTTGAACAAGAAGAAAACCTTATTTCACTGTGCATAGAATTCCAATAGTGCGCAACATATTCAGCATTATGGGCTGTCTCTTATTCCTGATGTGCTTTCTGCGAACTACCAATTTTTTTTTCCTCGCTGGCCACAGAAACGTCTGTCTGCACCTCGGACTAGAGAGTTACCAAACACAATTGATCTCTTGGAACTCAACGTACCCCTCATTGCATTAGAGCCAGTTTCGATACCAGAAACTTGGCTATTCGTGCTACATTCTCCTGTGAATCGATGACCCCCAACATTTTCCAAGACAGCATTCTTGTTTGAAATGGGGATAGCCACAGACGACTCCTGCACGAGCTGTCTACCTCGCTCCCCTTCCTGGACCTCTCCATCTCCATTAGTGACGACCGACTTGACACTGACATTTTTTACAAACCCACTGACTCCCATAGCTACCTGGATTACACCTCTTCCCACCCTATCTCTTGCAAAAATGCCATCCCGTATTCCCAATTTCTCTTCTCTTTGACCTATCACCTTCATCTCCTCCCCCACTCACCCATTGTCCTCTATGCTACTCTCTCCCCACCCCCACCCTCCTCTAGCTTATCTCTCCATGCTGCAGGCTCACTGCCTTTATTCCTGATGAAGGGCTTTTGCCCGAAACGTTGATTTCGCTGCTCGTTGAATGCTGCCTGAACTGCTGTGCTCTACCAGCACCACTAATCCAGTATTTGATTTTCAGCATCTGCAGCCATTGTTTTTACCTTGTTGATTTTAACCCTACTGCGAATCCTCTTGCAAGGATGCCTGCTTGAAGAAGTTTTCCTCCTCTCTCTACAAGAATCTCTGGGAGTCCCTCTCCCGCTGCAACTCCCAGGTAATTTCCTCTGCTCTGAAGCTCTTCAACGATGTTGTGAAACAAACTCGGTACCACAGCCACATTTGCTTCCTCAGTGCTGCCTCCGTAACCAACTCATCCCACACGGACTCCAGACCACCTTTAAACCAGCAGAGTTCGGACCCGAACAGGACAAACAGTACAGACTACAGATTCAAAAACACCAGCAACAGTTCTCCTTCAGGATCCTCCGCTCCACGCTTGCAGCAATGCGCCGGCACCTAACCTCTCTACAGTCAGCCCTGCCCCAGCTGAGGGCCACACTCTCTCAGAATTGCAAAGGACCCACTCTGTACTACATCCTCAGGAGAATTCATACTCTCAAAAAACAGTATTTCAATTCCATCTCAAACATCAAAAACTGTAAGTACAACAAACTTTTATCCACCCACCTCCATAACCAGCGCTCCTCAAACATTCCAGAAGATTCCCCTGGCCTCGGAAACGCCATTAGCCATGCGGCTGACGCAGCTACCACCCCCACGCTGAGTGATGATGTCACTTCCGCCCACATCATGGCCACTCCCACAGCCACTTCCGCCCCTCACATCATCGCTGATGCCACACGCTCAGTGACTCCCGCCACCCCTACTGCCATGATCACCACCACTTCCGCCTCCACCAGCGCCACTCACAAGCATTCTGCTGACACACCCCCCACAGACCCCACTGTCACCTATCCCCACACCCCAGAACCCCGAGGGCAACATCACCCCAGCTCATGCCTCCACCCCCATTCCCCTCACCATCACACCCACTCCAGGTACTGGCTCCGACCCCACTCCCAGCTCCACACCCACACCAGATCGCAGCTCCCGGCCCTGCCGAGTTTTCACCATCCCCCCAGACCTCCCCCTCACTGAGGACGAACGATCAGTCCTCAGCAAAGGACTCAACTTCATCCCCCTCCGTCCACGCATCAATGAATTTAATACACGACGTGACATCGAACAATTCTTCCGTCGCCTCCGCCTCCGAGCTTACTTTCACAATCAGGACTCCCGCCCACCTTCCGAGGACCCCTTCGCCCACCTCCAACACACTGCATCCACCTGGACACCCCGCGCTGGCCTATTACCTGCCCTCGACTTCTTCATTTCCAACTGCCGCTGGGACATTAACCGCCTCAACCTGTCGTCCCCCCTCCCCCACTCCAACCTCTCACCCTCACAATGCGCAGCCCTCCAATCCCTCTGCTCCAATCCCAACCTCACCATCAAGCCAGCGGAGAAAGGGGGCGCAGTGGTAGTCTGGCGCACTGACCTCTACACCACTAAAGCCAAACGCCAACTCGAGGACACCTCTTCCTACTGCTCCCTCGACCATGACCCCATCCCCCATCACCAAACCATCATCTCCAAGACCATACAGAACCTCATCACCTCAGGAGATCTCCCACCCACAGCTTCCAACCTCATAGTCCGGGAACCCCGCACTGCCCGTTTCTCCCTCCTTCCCAAGATCCACATGCCTGACCACCCTGGCCGACCCATTGTCTCAGCATGCTCCTGCCCCACAGAACTCATCTCTACCTACCTTGACACTGTCCTATCCCCCCTAGTCCAGGAACTCCCCACATACGTTCGAGACACCACCCACGCCCTCCACCTCCTCCAAGACTTCCGTTTCCCCGGCCCCAAACGCCTTATCTTCACCATGTATATCCAATCCCTCTCCACCTCCATTCGCCATGACCAGGGCCTCGAAGCCCTCCGTTTTTTCCTCTCCAGATGTCCCCAACAGTACCCTTCCACTGACACTCTCATTCGTTTGGCCGAACTGGTCCTCACCCTTAACAATTTCTCCTTTGAATCCTCCCATTCCTCCAGACCAAAGGCGTAGCCATGGGCACACGTATGGGCCCCAGCTATGCCTGTCTCTTTGTTGGCTATGTAGAACAGTTGATCTTCCGTAATTACACCGGCACCACTCCCCACCTCTTCCTCCGCTACATTGATGACTGCATTGGCGCCACCTCGTGCTCCCGCGAGGAGGTTGAGCTATTCATCAACTTCACCAACACATTCCACCCTGACCTTAAATTTACAATTTACCTGGACTATCTCTGACACCTCGCTCCCCTTCCTGGACCTCTCCATCTCCATTAGTGACGACGGACTTGACACTGACATTTTTTACAAACCCACTGACTCCCATAGCTACCTGGATTACACCTCTTCCCACCCTATCTCTTGCAAAAATGCCATCCCGTATTCCCAATTTCTCCGCCTCCGCCGTATCTGCTCCCAGGAGGACCAGTTCCACCATTGGACACACCAGATGGCCTCCTTCTTTAGAGACCGCAATTTCCCTTCCCATGTGGTTAAAGATGCCCTCCAACGCATCTCGTCCACATCCCGCACCTCCGCCCTCAGACCCCACCCCTCCAACCGTAACAAGGACAGAACGCCCCTGGTGCTCACCTTCCACCCTACAAACCTTCGCATCAACCAAATCATCCACCTACATTTCCACCACCTCCAAAAAGACCCCACCACCAGGGATATATTTCCCTCCCCAACCCTTTCCGCCTTCCGCAAAGACCGTTCCCTCCGTGACTACCTGGTCAGGTCCACACCCCCCTACGACTCACCCTCCCATTCTGGCACTTTCCCCTGCCACCGCAGGAACTGTAAAACCTGCACCCACACCTCCTCCCTCACCTCTATCCAAGGCCCTAAAGGAGCCTTCCACATCCATCAAAGTTTCACCTGCACATCCACCAATATCATTTATTGTATCCGTTGCTCCCGATGTGGTCTCATCTACATTGGGGAGACTGGGCGCCTCCTAGCAGAGCGCTTTAGGGAACATCTCCGAGACACCCGCACCAATCAACCAAACCGCCCCGTGGCCCAACATTTCAACTCCCCCTGCCACTCTGCCGAGGACATGGAGGTCCTGGGCCTCCTTCACCGCCGCTCCCTCACCACCAGACGCCTGGAGGAAGAACGCCTCATCTTCCACCTCGGAACACTTCAACCCCAGGGCATCAGTGTGGACTTCAACAGCTTCCTCATTTCCCCTTCCCCCACCTCATCCTAGTTTCAAACTTCCAGCTCACTTACTGTCTCCTTGACTTGTCCGACCTGCCTATCTTCTTTTCCACCTATCCACTCCACCCTCTTCTCTTTGACCTATCACCTTCATCTCCTCCCCCACTCACCCATTGTCCTCTATGCTACTCTCTTCCCACCCCCACCCTCCTCTAGCTTATCTCTCTATGCTGCAGGCTCACTGCCTTTATTCCTGATGAAGGGCTTTTGCCCGAAACGTTGATTTCGCTGCTCGTTGAATGCTGCCTGAACTGCTGTGCGCTTCCAGCACCACTAATCCAGTATTTGATTTTCAGCATCTGCAGTCATTGTTTTTACTTTCCTGGAGTTAACCCATTCATGTGATTGCACCTATGACTTATCCCCCTTCCTATAACTGCCATCCATCAAATATGAGAGGATTCTGGGTAATTCAAGATGGAAGATAGGAAGATTTTCTGGCTGTAACAGCTGCTCCTTTTCTTGAGGGACCCAGGGAGATAGTGAGGAAAGAGATCAATCTGAGACTGGTAGAGAACAGAAGCGAGCCAAACAGTCAGGGACAAGGTGGGATTAATAAATTAAACTGCATTTATTTCAATACAAGGGTCCTAACAGGGAAAAAGTGAGGACTGCAGATGCTGGAGTACCAGAGTTGAAAAATGTGGTACTGGAAAAACACAGCATGCCAGGCAGCATCTGAGGAGTAGGAGAATCGACGTTTCGGGCACAAGCCCTTGTTTAGGAATGAGGTTGGTGTGCCAAGCTGGCTGAGATAAAAGGTAGGGGGGAGGGAATTTGGGGGAGGGGCGCTGGGAATACGATAGGTGGAAGGAGACGAGCGTGGGGGTGAGAGGTCTGAGAGGGGGTGGGGGCGGAGAGGTCGGGAAGAAGATTGCAGGTCAAGAGGGCGGTGCTGACTCCGAGGATGCGACTGAGATAAGGTGAGGGGAAGGGAAATGAGGAAGCTGGAGAAATCTACATTCATCCCTTGTGGTTCGAGGGTTCCGAGGTGGAAGATGAGGCGCTCTTCCTCCAGGCGTCATGTGGCCAGGGTCTGGCGATGGAAGAGGCAAAGGACCTGCATATCATTGGCGGAGTGCAAGGGGGAGCTAAAGTGTTCAGCCACGGGGCGGTTGGGTTGGTTGGTGCGGGTGTCCCAGAGGTGTTCTCTGAAACGTTCCTCAAGTAGGCAGCCTGACTCCCCAATGTAGAGGAGACCACATCGGGTGCAGCGGGTACAGTAAATGATATGTGTGGAGGTGCAGGTGAATTTGCGATGGATATAGAAGGATCCATTGGGGCTTTGGAGGGAGGTGAGGGGGGCGGTGTGGGCGCAAGTTTTGCACTTCTTGCGTTTGCAGTTGAAGGTGCCGGAAGTGGAGGTTGGGTTTGTGGGGGTGTGGACCTGACGAGGGAGTCGCGGAGGAAGTGGTCTCTCCTGAATGCTGATAGGGGTGGAGAGGGAAATATATCCCTGGGGGTGGGGTCTGGTTGGAGGTGGCAGAAATGACGGAGGACGATATGATGTATCCGGAGGTTGGTGGGGTGGAAGGTGAGGACCAGTGGGGTTCTGTCCTGGTGGCGATTGGAGGGGCGGGTTTCAAGGGCGGAGGTGCGGGAAGTCGGGGAGATGCGGTGGAGAGCGTCGCGACCACGTTGGAGGGGAAATTGTGGTTTTTGAAGAAGAAGGCCATTTGAGTTGTTTGGTAGTGTAATTGGTCCTCCTGGGAGCAGATGCGGCAGAGGCAGAGGAATTGGGAATATGGGATGGCGTTTTTACAGGGGGCAGGGTGGGAGGAGGTGTAATCCAGGTAGCTGTTTGTAGTCCCTAACAGGGAAGGCAGATGATCTCACGGCATGGTTAGGAACATGAGACTGGGATATCATAGCAATTACAGAAACATGGCTCAGGGATGGGCAGGACTGGCTGCTTAATGTTCCAGGATACAAATGCTACAGAGCGGATAGAAAGGGACGGAGTGGCATTTTTGATGAGGGATAGCATTACAGCTGTACTGAGGGAGAATATTCCCGGAAACACATCGAGACGTTATTTGGGTGGAACTGAGAAATAACAAGGGGACGATCACATTATTGGTGAGAAACAAATTTGTACGGGGATCTCATCTATCTGTAAGAATAATAGGATGGTTACAGTAAGGGATTTTAACGTTGCATGCATAGACTTGGACTGCCATAGTGTTAAGGGTTTAGATAGAGAGGAATTTAAGTATGCACAAGAATATTTTCTGATTCAATACGTGGATGTACGTACTAGAGAATCTACCCTTGGGAAATAAGGCAGGGCAGGTGACTTTGGTGTCAGTGGAGGAGCACTTTGGGGCCAGCGACCATAGATTAGTGTGGAAACAGGCCCTTCGGCCAAACAAGTCCATACCGACCCACCGAAGCGCACCGACACAGACCCATTCCCCTACATTTACCCCTACACCTAACACTATGGGCAACTTAGCATGGCCAATTCACCTAACCTGCACATTTTTGGACTTTGGGAGGAAACCCACTTAGACCCGGGGAGAATGTGCAAACTCCACACAGTCACTCGCCTGAGGTGGGAATTGAACCCGGGTCTCTGGCGCTGTGAGGCAACAGTGCTAACCACCGTGCCACCCACAATTCCATTAGATTTAAAACAGTGATGAAAAAGGATAGACCAGATCTAAAAGTTGAAGTTCTAAATTGGAGCAAGGCCTATTTTGTCGGTATTAGGCAAGAACTTTCAAAAACTGATTGGGGGCAGATCTTTGCAGGTAAAGGGACGGCTGGAAAATGGAAAGCATTCAGAAATGAGATAACGAGAATCCAGAGGAAGCATATTCCTGTCAGGGTGAAAAGAAAGGCTGGCAGGTATAGGGAATGCTGGATGACTAAAGAAATTGAGGATTTTGTTAAGAAAACGAAGGAAGCATATGTAAGGTACAGACAGAATAGATCGAGTGAATCCTTAGAAGAGTATAAAGGCATTCGCAGTAGACTTAAGAGAGAAATCAGGAGGGCAAAACGGGGACATG
Source organism: Chiloscyllium punctatum (assembly GCF_047496795.1). Lineage (NCBI taxonomy): Eukaryota > Metazoa > Chordata > Chondrichthyes > Orectolobiformes > Hemiscylliidae > Chiloscyllium > Chiloscyllium punctatum. Next base: position 59,252,881 of record NC_092780.1, on the reverse strand, counting down.
AGGTAGCTTTGGCAAATAAGAGTTAACGGGAATCCAAAGAGTTTTTACAAATACATTAAGGACAAAAGGGTAACTAGGGAGAGAATAGGGCCTCTCAAAGATCAGCAAGGCGGCCTTACTGCCCCACAGGAGATGGGGCAGATACTAAACGAGTATTTTGCATCGGTATTTACTGTTGCAAAAGACATGGAAGATATAGAATGTAGGGAAATAGATGGTGACATCTTGCAAAATGTCCATATTAGAGAGGAGGAAGTGCTTGATGTCTTAAAATGGTTCAAGGTGGATAAATCCCCAGGACCTGATCAGGTGTACCCTAGAACTCTGTGGGAAGCTAGAGAAGTGATTTCTGGGCCTTTTGCTGAGATATTTGTAATAGTGATTGTCACAGGTGAGGTGCTGGAAGACTGGAGGTTGGCAAACGTGGTGCCAACTGTTTAAGGTGGTAAGGACAAGCCAGGGAACTATAGACCAGTGAGCCTGACGTCGGTGGTGGGCAAGGGAGAGAATCTTGAAGGACAGGATGTACATGTATTTGGAAAGGCAACGACTGATGACGGATAGTCAACATGACGTTGTGAATCGGAAATCATGTCTCACAAACTTGATTGAGTTTTTTGAAGCAGTAAGAAAGAGGATTGATGAGAACATAGCAGTAGATGTGATCCATATGGACTTCAGTAAGGCGTTTGACAAGGTTCCCCAAGGGAGATTGGTTAGCGAGGTTAGATCTTATGGAATATAGAGAGAACTAGCCATTTGAATACATAACTGGCTCAACAGAACCTGACAGACGGTGGTGGTGGGTTGTTTTTCAGACCGGAGGCCTGTGACCAGTGGAGTGCCACAAGGATCGGTGCTGGGTCCTCCACTTTTCATCATTTACATAAATGATTTGGATTTGAGCATAAGAGGTATAGTTAGTAAGTTTGCAGATGACACCATAATTGAAGGTGTAGTGAACAGCAAAGTAGGTTACCTCAGGTTACAACAGGAGTTTGATCAGATGGGCCAATGGGCTGAGAAGTGGCAGATGGAGTTTAATTCAGATAAATTCGAGATGCTGCATTTTGGGAAAGCAAATCTTAGCAGGACTTATACACTTAATGGTGAGGTCCTAGAGAATGTTGCTGAACAGAGACCTTGGAGTGCAGGTTCATAGCTCCTTGAAAGTGGAGTTGTAGGTAGATAGGATAGTGAAGGCGGTGTTTGGTATGCTTTCCTTTATTGGTCAGAGTATTGAATACAGGAGTTGGGAGGTCATGTTGCGGCTGTACAGGACATTGTTTAGGCCACTGTTGGAATATTGCATGCAGTTCTGATCTCCTTCCTATCGGAAAGATGTTGTGAAACTTGAAAGGGTTCACAAAAGATTTACAAGGATGTTGCCACGGTTGGAGGATTTGACTTATAGGGAGAGACTGAACAGGCTGGGGCTGTTTTCCCTGGACTGTCGGCGGCTGAGGGGGGACCTTTTCGAGGTTTACAAAATTATGAGGGGCATAGATAGGATGAACATTTGTAAGTTTAATTTTTGATATGAAGTTGCACAATGGATAGTATGATACCTCCCATATGCTCTGACGGCAGTTGACATTGACACGTGCAGAACGAAGTGAGTAAAACAACACACGCTGGAATCACGTTAATGTGAACAGAAGAAAATACCACTCCCGAACTCTTCAGCGATGTTATAGCTAAATTGTGCTACCAGAACCCACTTTAAATGAGAACTACCCATACTGAGAAATTCATTGGTGGTTAACCAATACTGATGAACCAGGAAATTCCTTTCCACTGAGCAGATGGACAGTCTTACTCAGTGTAAATACTTTGATGTACAGTGACACTGATGTAGATGGGTAGGATAAATAGACAAGTCTTTTCCCTGGGGTGGGGTAGTCCAGAATGAGAAGGCATAGGTTTAGGGTGAGCGGCGAAAGATATAAAAGAGACCTAAGGAGAAACTTTTTCACGCAGAGTGTTTATACGTGTATGGAATGAGCTGCCAGAGGAAGTGGTGGAGGCTGGTACAACTGCAACATTTAAGAGGCATTTGGATCGGTATATGAATAGGAAGGGTCTGGAGGGATATGGGCCGAGTGCTGCTCGGTGGTACTAGATTGGGTTGGAATATCTGGTCAGCATGGAGGGTTGGATCGAAGGGTCTGTTTCTGTGTTGTACATCTTTATGACTCTATAACTGCTCACGTGAAGCATGAAGATTGTCTGTCTCATTTTGAGTGACAAATAAACTTCACAGATGCCTTGCAGTTCTTGGAAATAAAGACTGAGGAGATATGAAGATGGCGAGTTCGTCAAAATAAATGAGTCTGCTTTATCTAAAGATTTAATGCACACTAGTTTTAACAAAAACTATTTCCATCATATTTCTCCCAAATAGGTAACCAGACATATGGTGTGTATAAACATCATGGTTGCATAGTGGTTAATATTACTGCCACAGTGCCAGAGACCTGGGTACAATTCCAGTCTTGGGTGACTGCGTGAAAATTGCACATTCTCCCAGTGTCTGTGTGGGTTTCCTCCCACAGTCTGAAGACGTGTAGGCTCGATGGATTGGTCATGCTAAATTGCCCACAGTCTCCAGGGATGTGCAGGGTTACAGGGATACAGTAGGGGCATGGGTCTAGGTGGGATGCTCTTCAAATGGTCGGTGTGGCCTTGAGGGTCCAAATGGCCTGTTTCCAAACTGCAGGTATTTTATGATGATCTATGATCACGATAAACAAGCTCAATTAACATGGTTTGGATATCGGTAACATTAGTTTCAAAAACCAATCCCTATAGTTACAGGTAGTTCTCCTATAATCAAAGTTTGGGAGAAGATTTGTAGCTCGGGTGCTCGTTGTTGTGGTTCTGTTCACCGAGCTGGGAATTTGTCTTGCAAACGTTTCGTCCCCTGTCTAGGCGACATCCTCACTGCTTGGGAGCCTCCTGTGAAGCGCTTCTGTGCTGTTTCCTCCGGCATTTATAGTGGCCTGTCTCTGCCGCTTTCGGTTGTCAGTTCGAGCTGTCAACGGCACACCCATGGGCTCACCGAGATCTGGACTCAAAGCAGAAGCAGTAATGCAAAGGTTAGAACAAACAGTCTTACCACAAAGTCAACCCAAACTCTGGGTCAGATACGTGGATGACACCTTTGTAATCATTAAAAACACAGAAATAGAGAACACACACCAGATCATCAACGCCACACTCACAGGAATCCGATTCACTAGAGAGGAAGAAAAGGACACCCAACTCCCATTCCTAGACGTGATGGTACAGAGAACACCGAACGGAGAAAGAACCACAAAGGTTTACAGGAAAGCCACAGACACAGACTAAGTCCTAAACTATGAAAGTAACCACCCCAACACACACAAATGAAGTTGCATCAAGTCACTATTCAAAAGGGCCACAACACACTGCAGCACACCAGAAGTGCAAAAAGAGGAAGAGGAACACCTATACAAGGTATTCACCAAAAACGGATACCCTCGCAATTTCATCAACAGATGCCTAAGGGAGAGACAACGGAACGAGGACATGCCGCAACCCAAAGGACTAACCACACTACCATACATCAGGAGCATCTCTGAACTGACAACCAGACTACTGCGACCACTAGGACTCATATAAGCACACAAACCAACAGCCACGCTCAGACAACACCTCACCAGAACGAAGGACCCAATACCCAACATGAGCAAAGCTAATGTAGTGTACAAAATCCCATGCAAGGACTGCACAAAACACTACATCGGACAAACAGGAAGACAGTTAACGATCCGTATCCATGAACACCAACTAGCCACGAAACGACACGACCAGCGATCCTTAGTAGCCACACACACAGACGACAAGCAACATGAATTCGACTGGGACAACACTACCATTATAGGGCAAGCCAAACAGAGAACAGCCAGGGAATTCCTCGAGGCATGGCACTCATCCACAGACTCTATCAACAATCACATCGACCTGCACCCAATATATCGGCCACTAAAGTGGACAGCTTGAACTGACAACCGGAAGCGGCAGAGACAAGCCACTATAAATGCCGGAGGAAACAGCACAGAAGCGTTTCACAGGAGGCTCCCAAGCACTGAGGATGTCACCGAGACAGGGGACGAAATGTTTGCAAGACAAATTCCCAGCTCGGCGAACAGAACCATAACAGTTCTCCTATAATGCCGTGGTTGCATTCTCGTGAAACGTCACTTAATAGGAATAATGGGGCCAATCGGAAAAGTGGCGTTAGGAGGCAGACCAACAAAGAAAAATCACTCCTGATCACTGGAAAAATCACCCAAAAGCCAAAATATAGCACAACCTGAGTGAAGGTTTGATTCATATTTATTGACAAAAGTAAATTTAACACATGACATTGAAACAATATTGTTAATGCAGGGACAGAGAGTTATCATCATCACCTTCAGCTAAAGTTGTGGTTGCAGATGTGGACGGCTGTGGTCAGTTATCTTCTGACTGTTTCTCGGTGTGGTATGTACAAGAGTAATGCAGTCCTGCAGGAATTGTACAGGGCTTATACAAGAATATTTTTCTCTCAGAGGTACAACAATGAACATTTGTTAATTTAATTTTTGATATGAAGCTGCTCAATTGATGGTATTATACCTCCCACACACTCTAACGGCAGCTGACATCGGCACGTGCAGAACGAAGTGAGTGAAACAACACACGCTGGAATCACGTTATTGTGAACAGAGGTAAGCGTTCTCAAAAATACCATTCCCTAACTCTTCAGCCATGTCATAGCCAAATTGTGCTACTGGAACCCACTTTAAATGAGAACTACCCATACTGAGAAATTCAGGTTAACGAATCCTGATGAACCAGGAAATTCCTTTCCACTGAGCAGATGGACAATCTTACTCAGTATAAATACTTTGATGTACAGTGACACTGATGTACAGTGATCATTTCCAAAATCTCCCTTACAAATACACAACTGTTATGTACATTTTATCTACAATATCAGGACCTTTAATTAATAACATTAGCACAAACAGCCCTAAACCATGGATCATTCATTAGTGTGAGTGAAAGCAAAATCCTTCAACTGTGAATCTTTGTGAATTTGCTGGTGTGTTAACAGTTTGGATGACTGAGTGAATCCTTTCCCACACTCCGAGCAAGTGAATGGTCCATATCTCTAGTGTGAACACGCTGGTGCTCCAGCAGGTAGGAGGAATGATTGAAACCCTTCCCACACTCTGAACAGGTGAATGGTCTCTCCCCATGTGAACACTCTGGTATCTCAATAAGTTAGATGAGCAAGTGAATCCCTTCCCACACTCGGAGCAGGTAAATGGTTTCTCCCCAGTGTGAACTCTCTGGAGTATCAGCAAGGAATTTGAGTCAGCAAAACCTTTCCCACACACGGAAGAGTTCAATGGTCTCTCTCCAGTGTGAATTCGCTGGTGTATCAGCAGGTGATTTGTCTGAGTGAATGCCTTCCCGCATTCAGAACAAGTGAATGGTTTCTCTCCAGTGTGAACGCGCCGGTGTTTAAGTAAATTGGATAACTGAGTAAATCCCATCCCACAATCAGAGCAGATGAATGGTCTCTCTCTAGTGTGCACTCGCTGGTGTGTTCGCAGATTTGTTGACTGAGTGAATGCTTTCCCACAATTGGAGCAGGTGAACGGTTTCTCTCCAGTGTGAACTCGCTGGTGTATCAGTAGCCTGGATGGTGAAGTGAATCCCTTCCCACAATCAGAGCAGGTGAATGGTTTCTCTCCAGTGTGACTCCGTTGATGAGTTTCCAACTGGGATGGGTAAAGGAAGCCCTTCCCGCAGTCTGCACATTTCCATAGTCTCTCCCCAATGTGACTGTGCTGTTGTTTAGACATTTCAGATGAATCTTCACAAACTCTTGCACCCACAGAGAATATGTGTTTCTACCCAGTGTGAACAGTGCTCTTTCCTTCAATGTTTCAAAGTCCTGAGATAATTAGGTTGTGATAAACAGAATGACTGTCAGATTTGTATGCAAAACGGTTCAAATTCTCTAACTGCAAACCGACCTTTCAAACATAAAACAAAATCAGTGAGCGAGAAAGCAGAAGAACACACTCAGGTTGTGAAACTGAGAGAAATTCTCTGGTCACTTGTGGAGCTGGCACTTGCGGAAACTGCTGCATTATCATTAAAACCAAACTCCTTTCTAAATATTCTTCGGGAAGGGAACCTGTCACTGTTTGGAAAAAAATACAGAGAGAAGGAGTGATGGGAGAGCTGGGGAGGGGGCCATTTTATAGATGTACACCTCAACCCTGTTCCTGTTTTCTCCCAATGCCTTTCGATCCCTTTGAAGGCTAATAATGGAATAGAAATAAAACTGTGGAATTCTGAAATGAAAACAAAATGTTCAGAGTAAGAGTTGTACAGCATGAAACACATCCTTTCATCTAACTCATTCAAGCATAAATTAAACTGAATTAATCTAATCCTATTTACCAGCATTTGGCCCTTACTCATCCATACCCTACTTGATCATGTACCTATCAATATGCCTGTTAAATATACCAGCCTCCACCATTTCCTCTGGCAGCTTATTGTACACACACACCAGCGCCTGCTCCTTAAGTCCTTTTAAATCTTTCCCCTTCTCACTTAAACCTATGCTCTCGAGATCTGGACTCCCCTACCTTCGGAAAAAGACCATGGCTATTCACTCTATCCATGCCCGTCACGATTTTATAAATTTCTATAAGGTCAACCCTTAAATCTGATGCTCCAAGGATAATACCCCCAGTCTACTCAGCCTCTTCCCATAGCTCAAACTCTCAAATTCTTGCAACATTCTTGTAAACTCCTTCTGAACCCTGTCAGATTTAACAGCATCTTTCCAACAGCAGGGAGGCCAGAACTGAACACAGTACTCCAAAAGTGGCATAATCAATGTCCTATTCAGGATAACACGATATACCAACTCCCGTACTCAATGCACTAACCAATAAAGGCAAGCATACCAAACATCATCTTCACTACCTTGTTTACCTGCGATCCACCTTCAAGAAACAGTGCATCTGCACCCCAAAGACACTGTTCGGCAATACTCCCCAGCACCTTACCTCAAGTGTCTCAGTATGGCCTGATTTGTATTACCAAAATGCAACACCTCACATTTTTCTAAATTAACCTCCAACTGCCACTCTTCCACCCATCGGCCCATCAGATCAAGGTCCCATTGTACTCTGAAAGATTCTTCTTCACCGTCCACTACACCTCCAATTTGACGTCACCTGCAAATATACTAACCATTCCTCACATATTCACTCCAAATCATTAATATAAATAACAAAAAGCAGTGGATGCAGCACGAATCGAAGTGGCACACCGCTATTCACAGGCGTCCAGTCTGGAACAAAACGCCCTCCACCATGATCCTGTTTCCGACCTTCAAGCCAATCTTGTATACAAATAGCGAGCCTGCTCACCAGCCTACGATATTGAACCGCAATGAATGCCTTGCAGGGGTCCATATAAACATGTCCACTGCTCTGCCTTCATCAACCTTCTTTGTCACTTAGAGTCATAGAGATGTATAGCATGGAAACAGACCATTTGGTCCAACCCATCCATGCCGACCAGATATCCCAACCCAATCTAGTCCCACCTGCCAGCACCCGGCCCATATCCCTCCAAACCCTTCCTATTTGTATACCCAGCCAAATGCCTTTTAAATGTTACAATTGTGCTAGTCTCCACAACTTCCTCTGGCAGCTCATTCCATATACGTAACACCCTCTGTGTGAAAAAACTGCCCCTTAGGTCTCTTTTATATCTTTCGCCTCTCACCCTAAGCCTATGGCCTCTAGTTCTGGACTCCCCCACCCCACGGAAAAGACTTTCTCTATTTATCTTATCCCTGCCCCTCATAATTTTGTAAACCTCTATAAGGTCACCCCTCAGCCTACGACGCTCCAGGGAAAACAGTCCCAGTCTCTTCAAACTCACCCTATAGCTCAAATCCTCCAAACGTGGCAACATCCTTGTAAATCTTTTCTGAACCATTTCAAGTTTCACAACATCTTTCCGATTGGAAGAAGATCAGAACTGCACGCAATATTCCAACAGTGTCCTAACCAATCTCCTGTACGTCACAACATGACCTCCCAACTCCTGTATTTACTTCTCTGATTAATAAAGGAAAGCATATCAAACGCCTTCTTCACTATCCTATCTACTTGAAATAACAATCGGTATTAGTGTACAAAACAAACTGTAATATAACATCTCAAGACACTTCACTGGATTAATTATAAAAAACAATATTTGACACCAAATTACATGAGACATGAGGGCAAATGAGCCACTGTTTAACTCCAGTTCATAAACCGCTCGGAGTGAACTGTATTCACTTATTTAGATTTCCTCACAGTGAGAATCAAAATGCACCGAGAACAATAATGTAGATTAATAGCTAAAATGCATCACAAATTCCAGAAGAACAATGTACAATTTCAATTTCAAATACAGTCAAACTTTTTAGGTAGACTAACTCAACAAGAAGATTTTAACCCTACTGTGAATCCTCTTGCAAGGATGCCTGCCTTGAAGAAGTTTTGCTCCTCTCTCTACAAGAATCTCAGGGAGTCCCTCTCCCACTGCAACTCCCAGGTCATTTCCTCTGACCTGAAGCTCTTCAACCATGTCCTGAAACAAACTCGCTACCACAGCCATATTTGCTTCCACCTATCCACTCCACCCTCCTCCCTGACCTATCACCTTCACCCCCTCACCCACTCACCCATTGTACTCTATGCTACTTTCTCCCCACCCCCACCCTCCTCTAGCTTATCTCTCCACGCTTCAGGGTCTCTGCCTTTATTCCTGATGAAGGGCGTTTGCCCGAAACGTCGATTTTACTGCTCCTCGGATGCTGCCTGAACTGCTGTGTTCTTCCAGCACCACTAATCCAGAAAGAAGTTAACCCTGAACATCCCTAGTTGACAATGTTACGAGATGCTTTATAATTAATGTGGGCGGCACGGTGGCACAGTGGCTAGCACTGCTGCCTCACAGCGCCTGAGACCTGGGTTCAATTCCCGCCTCAGGCGACTGACTGTGTGGAGTTTGCACGTTCTCCCCGTGTCTGCGTGGGTTTCCTCCGGGTGTTCCGGTTTCCTCCCACAGTCCAAAGATGTGCAGGTCAGGTGAATTGGCCATGCTAAATTGCCCATAGTGTTAGGTAAGGGGTAAATGTAGATGTAGGGGTATGGGTGGGTTACGCTTCGGCGGGGCGGTGTGGACTTGTTGGGCCGAAGGGCCTGTTTCCACACTGTAAGTAATCTAATCTAATCTAATATAGTTTGAAATGGCATTTTGAAGGGTTGCTGAAAAAGTAATTTATTTAAAGTTTCGCAAGAATAATACACTTGAAGGCCTGGCATCTCTTTCGAATTTAAAAAGTATTCTCAAAACTCAGTCTAATACCAGCAGCAGTATGCTAAGTCAATTCTAGAATTCTCATCTTTGTTATCAAATCACTCGACTTATGCCCTCCACAACCCTGTATTCTATACCAGCTCTATAATTCTGTAGAATCTCCGCACTCCGCCGCTTCAAAAAAACTCAATCAATTTAGTGAGATAGGATTTCCCACATACAAAGCCATTCTTACGACCCCTAATCAGTCTGTGCTTTTTCAAATACTTGTAAATCCTGTCCCTCAGACTTCGCTCCAACAATTTACCCCACCACTAACATCAGGCTCACCAGTCTATAGTTCCCTCACTTTTCCTTACCACCTTGCTGAAATAATGGCACCACATTAGCCACCCAGTGGCAGTGACAATATAAACACCTCAACAAGGGTCCTAGCAGTTATTTCCCATCTTCCTCTTCCCCTGGATTTCATGGATACACTTGATCAGGTGCTGAGAATATATCCACCTTTATGCATTTTAAGACGTCCAGCACATTCTCCTCTGTAATAGGGGCACTTTTCTAGACATCACTATTTGTTTCCCTAACTTCCTTATCCTCGACTGATGCAAAATACTTATTTACGAATCACACATCTGCAGTTCCACACACAGACAGCCTTACTGATCTTCAAGGGGTCTATTATCTCCCTAACTGCTTTTTAGTCCTTAATGTATTTGAAGAATCTCTTTGGATTCTCCTTAACACTATTTGCCGAAGGTATCTCATGTCTCTCTTTTGTCCTCCTGATTTCCCTCGAGTATACTCCTACTGCTGTTATACTCCTTGAGGGATTGACTCGATTCCTGCAGTGTATTCCTGGCCTTCTTTTCCTTAACCAGAGCCTCAATTTCTCTAGTCATCCTACACATATCAGCCTTGCTCTTCACACGAACAGGAATATGCTGTCTCTGGACTCTCCTTATCTCATCTTTGAAGACCTCCCACTTTCCAACCATCCCTTTACCAGTGAATTGCCTCTCTCAAGCAACTTTTGAAAGTTCTTTCTTAATACCATCCAAGTTGGCCTTACTCCAATGTAGAACTTAATGCAACTGGCACATATCCCTCCAAACCTTTCCTGTTCATGCACTTATCCAAGTGCCTTTTAAATGTTGCAACTGGACCTGGATCCACCACCTCCTCTGGATGTTCATTCTACACATGAACCACCCTTTTAAAAAAAAAGTTGCCACTCATATCTATTTTTAAACTCTTTCTCCTCTCACCTTATAAATATGGCCCCTTGTCTTGAAATCCTCCACCCTAAAGAAAAGACCCTTGCTATTCATATAATCGAGGGACGTTATGATTTCAAAAATCTCTATAGGATTACTCATCAGCCTCCTATATTCTGTTGGAAAAAGTCCTAGCCTTTCCAGTCTATTTACATAATTCATGCCCTCTATTTCCCGCCAACATCCCTGTAAATCTATTCTGAACCCTCTCCATTTTAATAATATTCGTCCTGTAAAAGGACAACCAGAACTGGACACATTACTTCAGATGAGGCCTCACCAATGTTGTGTATAACCTTAACATGACCTCTCAACTCCTATACTCAAATGTCTCAGCAACGAAGGCAAGTATGCTAAACAATTTATTAACCACCCCATCCATTTGTGACACAAATCTCAAAGGATTCTCTGTTTTACATCACCCAGGAACCAACCATTAATTATATAAGTCTTACCCTTGTTTATTTTACCAAAAATGAAATACCTCACATTTATCCAAATTGAACTCCATCTGCCATTCCTCAGCCCAGTGACCCAATTGATCAAGATCTTTGCCAACTTAGATAACCTTCACAATCCACTATACTGCCAATTTTAGTATTATCTGCAAATTTACTAACCTTGCTTCCCATGTTCTCACCTAAATCATTAACATAAATTAGAAACAAAAGTGGACCCACTCACTGCTGTGCTGAAGGGCCTGTAGGGATTCTATGGACCCCCATACCGATGTCTGTGGAACAGTTGGTCACAGGCCGACACTACCATGCTCTGTCTCCTACCATAATGTCAAATTTGTTTCCAACTGGAAAGCTCTTCCTGAGTCCCACATGACCTCACTGTACATAATTAGTTTTGCCATGTGAAACCTTGTCAAAGGCTTTACTCTCACCCTAGAGATGCTGCAAATCTGTTCCAATTCCCCTGCCATTTGCCCATAGCCCTCCCAATCATTCCTTGAAAAGTTAAATTCCAAACCTCTTTTGAGAATAACTGCAGAATTTGCATCCAGCTGCTGTTCAGATTGTTCTAGATCTTCAGAACCTCGAATCAAATAATCTTCACATTTTCAACTTGCATTATTTGCCAATTATCTGAAAGTTGTGTTCTGTGGTTAACAAACATTGTCACAAAGTTAATAATTTCTCTATCTCTCTGCAAACTAATATCCTGGAAACACATCAACAACTCAACTAAATCATTGCTTAACCTATTCAGCTTCAAGGAGAGTTATCAGAGTTTCTGCTTGCTGTCCACAAAACAGGAATTCATCATATGTTAATTTATATATGGGTCTTTAAGTCATATTTGGTCTTTGTTGACCAGACTAACATTTATTGTCCATCTTTATTTGACTTGAAGAAAGTGGTGATGAACTATCTTCTTTAACTGCTTTAGTCTACGTGCTCTAAGTACACCACAGTGGATAATCTGCCCTCAAGCCACACCAACCTTCCGATCGTGGGAACTCCCCCCCTGCCACAGCCTCACTGCCCGCCCTATGGTGAGTATCACCCTCAGGCCTCACCACCCTCTCTGTCGCAGGAATCACCCTCGATTCTCAGAACTCTTACTATCTCTGTAAGAGTTCCTTCAGCCTCAAAACCCTCCCTATCTCTGTAAATTCCTCCAAGCTTTACAACCATCCTTCGTTCTGTAATTGTCTCTATCCTCATAAACCTCATCTAAGTCTCCTTCAGTCTTACAATCCTCCCTATTTCTGTGACCTCCTCCAACCTCACACCTTTCCTTATCTCTATAATCTTCGCCAGCTTCCAAAATCTCTGCAATACATACATTCCTCTGACACCATCCTTATGAGGATACTCCTTTTTAATTTCTCCACTTGATGGTGGCATTTTCGGATTCCTTGGCTTCAAGCTCCAGAATTTCCTCCTAAATTGCTCCATCTCTGTACATCACTTTCCTCCCAAAACACTGACCAATCATGTGTTATCTATTATAATATCTCCATCTCTCAACTGATTTCAAATATTGCTTGTCATATTCCTAAGTGTGTCAGAGGTCTACAATAATAAAAAGCACCATGGCCAATTGGGTCTGTGCTGATTAAAAACAACTGTTCTGATCCCATTTCCCAGCACTGCGCCCAAAGCCTTGCCTGCCTTGGCATCACCAGCTTGCAACTAAATACATCTTAAATATTATCAGGTTTTCAGCGTCTACAAACCCTTACAGCCAGTGAGATTCAGTGCAATTGTTACTGAAGACATCAAACGCAGCAATGCAGAGCATCTGAGTCTGTGCAAACCAAAGAGTAACAAACATTTTGAGGGAGAGCAGGGTCCCTGAGAGGGTGTAGAGGAAGTTTACCAAAATGGTTTGTAGGAAGAGTTATTTTATTTGCATGTTTTGGATTTTATTTTACATTATTCATTCATGTGATTTGGATGCTGCTCGTGCACGTCGAAAGTATAGGTGGTCTCTCCTTCTCAACCTTCAGGTTAAAACACCACCAGTCATCTCTCTCTGTAATGACAAAGCAGCCAAATGAGAGAGGTCTGGTCGGACAACAATGATTTTAACTTTTACACAGTGATGCCACTGTGCCCTGTTGGTAGAGAGAGGGAAGGTTGAAGGTGGCGGATGTGACACCATTCTGACACAGTGCTTTGTCCTGGATGATGTTCACTTTCTTTAATATTGTTTGGGACCACACTGCTGCAGGCAAATCGAGAATGTTCCAGCATAATCCTGATTTGTACCTTATAGAAAACAAACAGACATTGGGGAATCAGGGGTTTGGAGAAATGGAGATTGTTCTCCTTGTAGTAAAGGAAATTGAGGGGAGCTGTGACAGAGCTGTGATAATGTTTACAAAAGATATACATTAAGATGATAATACTTGTACTCATCAGCTGATCGTAAAAGGATTACGGACAGATATTGAAGATTTTAGGGAAGATCTACCAAGAGAACAAGGTGATTAAAGGTAGAAATTTGGTAAAGCAAGTAGGAATGACCTGGAACACAATATTGTCACACAATGCGAATGTCCAGGTCTTAATAAATTGAGTAAGTCTGTCAGAGTTTGGTGTTACAATTATTGAGATTCCCACTCGCAAGTCCACTTGTAATATCCTGTAACAAAAGTTCATAAAACCAATCACTATCAGTCAAGGATGTTGGAATATAGCATGCAATTCTGGTCTCCTTCCTATTGGAAAGATGTTGTGAAACTTGAAAGGGTTTAGAAAAGATTTACAAGGATGTTGCCAGGGTTGGAGGATCTGAGCTACAGGGAGAGGCTGAACAGGCTGGGGTTGTTTTCCCTGCAGCGTCAGAGGCTGAGGGGTGACCTTTTCGAGGTTTACATAATTATGAGGGGCATGGATAGGATAAATAGGCAAACGCTTTTCCCTGGGGTCGAGGAGTCCAGAACTAGAGGGCATTGGTTTAGGGTGAGAGGGGAAAGATATAAAAGAGACCGAGGGGGCAACGTTTTCATGCAGAGGGTGGGACATGTATGGAATGAGCTGCCAGAGGATATGGTGGAGGCTGGTACAATGGCAACATTTAAGAGGCATTTGGATGGGTATATGAATAGGAAGGGTTGGGAGGGATAGGGGCCGGGTGATGGCAGGTGGGACTAGATTGAGTTGGGATATCTGGTCGGCATGGACGGGTTGGACCGAAGGGTCTGTTTCCATGCTGCATACCTCTATGACTCTATGAAGGGTAGAAATTCACACCATCCTGTCCTCCTAACCGAGGATGACCATGCATTTTCCCTGTCGCACGTTACCTTTTGTGGATGCCAGCAGTCAATTCTGGGGAATATTATGTGGCTTTCTATGAGTTTCTGCCTTGGGTCTTCACGGGACTGAACAAATCAGCAGATCATTGACACCTGAGACAGGATTTCCCAAGAGTTACTGAGATGCAGACAGCAGGATTTCCTGCCTTTGCTTTCCTTCTGCGCTGTCCCTCTGCCTCATCAATAAGAGATTGGGTGTGAAAAGCTAACACAACTTGGTGGACAAGTTGTGTCCACTCTGAACAATCGGCCCCTTCCAGTAATTCCAAACATTAAACCTTAATCTTAAGCGATTATATCTGGGCCTTGCTGCTCCACGCTCCGAATTTCAAAGAATGAGGGAGGATCTCATAGAAAAGGTGCAACAGTCAAGTTCCAAGAGGGTTACAAACAGTTTGCAGAGAGTTATTTACATAAGTGGGCAACAAGTTGCAAGTGGAATATAATGTGGGAAAATGTGAAGTTATTTAGTTTGGAGGAGTTGACAAAAGAACAGAGTACTATTTAAATGGTGAAAATTGGAGAAAGCTGCACCACAGAGACTTTGAACTAACTGTGCAAGAAACACAAAAAGCTAGCACACGGGTGCAACAGGTAACCAGGAAGGGTAATGGAATGTTGTCCTTTATTTCAAGGTGCTTGCAGTATAAGAATTTGGAGTCTATGTCTTAGTGCAACTGTACAAGGCAAGTTCAAGACCACTTTGGTAGTAATGTAAGCAGTTATGGTCCCCTAATTTAAGGAAATATATCACGTTGTTGGAGGTGTTTCAGAGAAGATTCACTGCGATGATCCCTGGTTTGGAGGGATTATCTTTTAAAGAAAGGCTAAACAGGTTGAGAATCTATTCACAGGATTTTGGAAAATAGGAGATGATCTAATTGAAACATGCAGGATTCTTGACAGGTTTGACAAGGTAAGTGCTGAGAGGAGGTTTCCCATCATGGGAGAGTCTCAGACAGGGAATCAAGAGTCATGTTTCAGAATTGTCAAGTTTAAGGCAGCACATGCATAGGTAAGGGATTCAGTAGCAGGTGAGATGGATAGAAGGAAAATTTTAGAGATTGAAATTTCTGGTGTTTGTGATTGAGCAGATGCACCATCAGATGCTCACCTTGGGGTCAGAAATAAGAGCAATATTGTGAAGAGTGTCACTCAGCCTCAGGCAGTTCCCAGCAAGAGGGTGGGACTCAGCAGCAAGGGAAACTAATTTGTAATAAAAACTGAAAGCAATGGTTTAACCATCTCAAAGTTTTACTGGAGGAAATTTCAGCTGATCAAGTAACGGACATGTGATTAGCAGTTTGATAATTGAATAACAATGGAGCAACGCAGAGGAGTGACGGTGAGGTCGAGCTGAGCATTATCAGTGGATATGTGAAACCTGACACCGTGTTTTTGGTCACGATTACGTCCTGGCAATATGCAAATGAAGGGCCAAGAACTGATCCTTTATGAATAACAAATTCAGAAAGGAAAAGGAGAGTGGATGCGCAGCATGATTTTCCAAAAATGGTGAGGTCAAATATTGTTTTAACAGAACAGGTGAAAAAGACATAACCAGAAAAGAGAGAGAGACAGACAGAACAAACAACAATACCTGTGAAGAGGAGGAGGAGAATTGGAAAAGAGAAACATAATTGGAATATTTGTAGTTAACCGGGAATAGGGTAAAAGGGTTAAGATGAACTCTGATAAGGCTTGACAGGAGACGTAGAAAGATGTGAGTTTAGGACTAAAGGGCTTTTGCCCGAAACGTCGATTTCGAAGCTACTTGGATGCTGCCTGATCTGCTGTGCTCTTCCAGCACCACTAATATGAGAAGCACCATGCGAGGCAGTTTGGCTTGGTGGGCGAGTGGAAGGAGGGATGCAGTCGAGGCTGCTGATCAGATTGTCTAAATCTTAATAACAAAGAACCTCCATCTATTCCTCACTCTTGTTATTGGAGGGGAGTAAGAAGGAGACAGGATGATGGACAGCATTTTGGAAATAAACAAAACCTGTGTTAGTGATATTAAAAATGAGTAAACAAACCTGATGTGTTTAAATTTTATCCAGAATATTAAAATATACAACAGAAGTTGGGGTTCGAATCGCAACTCAGCTGATGGTGGAATATGAATTCAATTTTTTAAAAATCAGGAATTAAGAAACTACTGATAGCCATGGAACCATTGTCAACAGCAGAAAAAATACCTAGTGTCCTTCAGGGAAAGAAATGTGGCCACTCACAACGGCCCAGCAAGTTACTCAGTTGTATTAATGACCGCAAAATCTCAACAAAGGAATGAAACTAGGTGTACTACATGACATCTACTAGCACACTAGAAAATATAACTACAGGATCAGCCCTTGTGACCCTGCAAAGTCTTCCTTTCTAACATCTGGGATCTAGTGCCAAAATTGAGGCAGCTGTCTCATAGACTAGCAACAGCCTGACATAATCACGAAATCGGACCTTGCAGACACTGACTGGAGATCACCATCACCATCCTTAGATATGTCTATCCTATCAGAAGAACAGACCAGGCAGAGGATGGACAGTGATGTACAGACAGGAATATTTACCTTGGGAGTACTCAGCATTGACTCCAGACACCAGGAAGTCTTATAGCTTCAGCTGATTTCCAAATACCATCCTGCCTCAGCTGATGAATTGGTACTCAGCTGAACAACACTTGGAGGTAGCACTGAAGGTATAATTGGTACCAAATATAATCTGGGCACAGGATTTCAATGCTCACAATCAAGAGTAGCTTGGCAGCAGTACTATTGATGGAGCTGGTCAGGTCCTAAAGGACATAGCTGCTGGACTGGGTCTGCAACAGGTAGTGAGGCAATCAACTAGAGGGAAAACCATACCTTACCTCATCCTTACCAATTTACCGTTCAGGACAGTATTGATAAGAGCAACCATTGCACAGTCCTTTTGGAGACAAAGCCTTGCCTTAAAATTGAGAGCACGTCATTGTGTTAAGTGGCACTATCACTGTGCTAAACTGGACAGACTTCGAACAGATGCTGGAACTCAGAACTGGGCATCTATAGAGGTACTGTGGGTCATCAGCAGCAACATTGTACTCCGGAACAATCTGAAATCTCATGGCCTTGCATATCCTGCATTCAACATTAGCATCAAGCCAAGGGATCAACCCTGGTTCAATGGATAGTACAGGAGGGCATGCCATGAGCAGCACAAGGATTAAAAATGATGTGCTAACCTGAAGAAGCTGCCAATCAGGACCTCCCTGCATGCCAAACAGCATAAGCAGCGAGAGATGGGCAGCACAGTGGCACGTTTGTTAGTACTGCTGCCTCACAGCACCAGAGACCCGGGTTCAATTCCCACCTCAGGTGACTGACCGTGTGGAGCTTGCACATTCTCGCCGTGTCTGCGTGGGTTTCCTCCGGGTGCTCCAGTTTCCTCCCACAGACCAAAAATGTGCAGGTTAGGTGAATTGGCCATACTAAATTGCCCCTAGTGTTAGGTGAAGGGATAAATGTAGGGGAATGAGTCTGGGTGAGTTGCGCTTCGGCGGGTCGGTGTGGACTTGTTGGGCCGAAGGGCCTGTTTCCACACTGTAAGTAATCGAAGATAGAACTAAGCGATCCCACAACCAATGGATCAGATCTAACCTCTGCAGTTCTGCCATAGCTAGTCATGAATGATGATGGACAATGAAACAACTCCCTGGAGGAAGCACACCAAATATCCCCACACGTACTGATGGAGGAGCCCAACCTATCCATGCAAAAGATAAGACTATAGTATTTGAAGTAAGCTTCAGCCAGGAGTTTCAAATGGATGATCCATCTCTGCCTGCTTCAGAGGTCCCCAACATCACAGTTGCGAGGTTTCAGCCAATTTGATTCACTTCAAATAATATCAAGAAATGGATGAATAGTGCAAAAGCTATTGGCTCTGCCAACATTCTGGCAATAATACTGATGACACATACTCCAGAACTTGTCCCACCAAGCCATGCTGTTTCAGTACCACGACAACATTGGCATCTACCAACAATGTGGAACATCACCCAGGCATGCTCAGTACAAAAACACAGGGCAAATATAACCTGGCTAATTTCCTCTCCATATGTATCATCAGAAAAGTGATGAAAGGTGTCGTCAACAATGCTATCAAGCAGCACCTGCTCAGCAATGTTCAGTTTGGGTTCCGCCAGGGCCACTCAGTTCCTGATCGTGTTACAGACTTGATTCACAAACTGACAATCAGCTGAATTCCAGAGATGAGGTGAGGGTGACAGCCCAGTCATAGAGTAATAGGGCCATACGGTAATAAGGCCCTATAGCCCATATCCCTCTAAACCTTTCCCATCCATGTACCTATCCAAATGCTTTTTTTTAAAAAAGTTGCTTGTGTACCTGCCTCAAACACTTTATCTGGCAGCTTATTCCATGTGCACAACATATATATAAAGAAGTTGCCTCTCAGGTCCTTTTTAAATGTTTCCTCTCTCACCTTTAGACCTATGCCCTCTAGTTTTCAATCTCCCATCCTTGGGAAATAAACTATATGCGTTCATCCACTCGAGGCCTCTCATGGTTTTATACACATCAATAGGGTCACCCCTCATTCTCCTACATTTCAAGGCATAAAGTCACCCTGTCCTGGCCAACCTCTCCCTATGGCTCAGGCCTATTTGTCCTGGCAACATCCTCGTAAGTCTTCTTTGCACTCTTTCTGGTTTAATGATATATTTCCTAAAAACAGGGTGACAAAAACTATGCACAACACTCCAAGTGAGGCCTCACCAACGACTTCTAAAACTGAAGCAGAACATCCCAACTCCTTTACTCAATGCCTCAACCAATGAAGGGTAACATTCTAAATGCATTCTTCACCAGCCTGTCTGCCTGTGACACTGCTTTCAAAGAACGATGTACTTGTCGTCCTGGTCCCTCCGTTCCACAGTTCTTGGGACCTTACCATTTACTGTGTAAATCCTATCTTGGTTTGAGTTTCCAAAGTACAACATATCACACTTATCTGTATTGAATTGTTTTTGCTAATCCTCAGCCTACTTCCCCATCTGATCCCTCTAATTTTTTGGTTAACTTCTTCGGTATCAACAATACCTCCTAATTTTGTATCATCCACAAAGTTACTAATCGTGCCTTGTACATTCGCATTCGGATCATTTATGTAAATAACAAATAAAAAGTCCATTCCTTTGTTACATATCGATTTAACTATCCAAGCACACTCCCAGTCGGCCTCCCACATTCACCCTCTGTAACCACAAGAATATATAAAATTCTGCTGCCCACGTGTACCAAACGTTGTTCACCCATCAGCCCTGTATTCCCTGACCTACAAAGGCTCCCATTATAAGCAACAACAATTTAAAATTCTCACCCTTCATTTAATTCCTGGCTGTGATTATCCCCATCTCCCTGTACCACACAACCCTTAAGACCTCAACAATTCATTTCGTTTCAGATTCCAGAAACGAATGTTTCTTCATTATGATTTTTTTCATTAATTCACGATTGGCTGCTGCTTCTACAGTTGCCAAGGCAACAAAGTCTGGAATTCCCACTCTAAACCTCTCAAGTTTGCTTTCCTCCTTTAAGATATTCCTGAAAACCTGCTTATTTCGGAGTGCTTTTGGTAATCTGACTTAATATTTACATCTATTGTGTTATGTCAAAAGTCCCTTGATAATATTTCTGTGAAATTATAAACATTATAAAAATGTAAATTGCTCATAGATTTGGACATTTATCATTAATTCTTCACTATTGCTGGATGAAAAATCTAACTCCTTACCAAACCACACTGTGGGAGCACCTTCACCACATGAACAGCAACAATACAAGAAGGTTAAACATCATCTTTTCCACAGGCAACAGGGCGTTGGCAGTGATCACTAGTATCTGTGGAGGAAGAAACAGACTAACTTGTTGTTGCAAGGTTTGTAGCTCAGGTTGAGGTTTAGGGTATAGGTTTGCTCGTTGAGCTGTAGGTACAACAACTAACTGTTGTAGGAAGTGCAAAATGAATCACATGGAATGAAAATGTTGTAGAATTTGATGGCCAGAGATGGAAGGGAAATGGACTCTCTCACTAGAAAAATAACTCCTGACTGCAAAATATATTGCGGAAAATTTGGTAAGAGGGCAGCACATAGTCAGGGGTGGGCAGCAGTGGAAAAGTAATTTACAAAAGGTCTGTGAAAGTAACACTAAGATACTAAAGTGGGCGGCACGGCGGCACAGTGGTAAGCACTGCTGCCTCACAGCGCCAGAGACCTGGGTTCAATTCCCGCCTCAGGCGACTGACTGTGCAGAGTTTGCACATTCTCCCCGTGTCGGCATGGGTTTCCTCCGGGTGCTCCGGTTTCCTCCCACAGTCACAAAGATGTGCAGGTCAGATGAATTGGCCATGCTAAATTGCCCGCAGTGTTAGGAAAAGCGGTAAATGTAGGGGTATGGGTGGGTTGCGCTTCGGCGGGTCGGTGTGGACTTGTTGGGCCGAAGGGCCTGTTTCCACACTGAAATGTAATCTAATCTAAACAGAGCTAAAATATACCCATCATTTGAAAGTGATGAAGTTAGATATTGACAGAGGTAATCAGGGAACACAGAGATGATGCAGTGCAATGTTAGCAGAGATAACCCCACAATCTGGAAAGGTATCCAGAAGATTTTCTCTTGTTTTGAAATTGCTCTGCCTCATCACCCTCTCCCTTTGGAGGCTGCGCATGCGCCCCGCTGCTGTTCGCACGTGTCCCGCGAATCATTGCCCCCAATAAAGATGGTGGCGGTCACTCGGGCCTATCGCCATCTGAGGCGTATTTAAGTTTCCTGCAAACATGGACATGGAAGTTTCAAGTTTGTGTTTTCCTATATGCACCAACTGTTTGTAAAACTTCTCAGCCAATATTAACATAACTTCCCTCTCACTTTCTGCTGTTTTTCTTTCTTTACCTCACAGACCAAACCCTGGTCTGAGCGATACTGCACTGTCCGCGAGGACGATCACGTGATTTACACTACTCCCGCCTCTCATTAACTCTGAATGGTTGGAGGACCAACCACCGCCGGGTCTTCCAACTCTACCCCGTTCTCTTATTGGTCCAGCGCTGACATCAATCACCCAGGGGCCTCATGGGAGTTGGAGCATGCGCAGTGTTTCCTGCTGTAACGAAGAGAATGTTGTATTTTCAGTCCAGGAGATAAACAAAACTCGATCGGAAAGATGCCAGGTTAGAGATCCTGGGATTTTAAGACTTAAACGCTTAAAGGTAGCTCTTGACGCTCCTCTGTCAGCGATAATGTTGGTGAAATAAATGTAATAAATATTTGCTGTCCCTGAATTCCAACCTCCTGTGGATTTCCGATCTTAACTCTGCCACTTTTTTCATCTTTGACATGTTTTTAGCTTCCAAGGCCATGAGCTCTTGAATTTATTGCCTAAACCTCCCTGATTTTCAAGGTCCCTTTGTTCAGAATACTCCTTAAAACCTATCTCTTCAGCACAGTTTTTGATCACTTTGCCAAATACGTGCCGGGTGTACATATGTGCCTGGTGTCAAATATTGCTTTATGACAAGTGTAATATGTCAAGTTGTTGCGTTGCATGAAAAATGTGAAAATGTACAAATTGTTCATCTGGACCTCCATGATAATTTGTTAAGTCTTTACCTAACAGCATTGCAGGCACACCATCACCACACAGACTGCAGCAGTTCAGGAGAGGACAAACATCATCTTCTCCAGAGTTAATGTTTCAGGACATGCTGAATGAATGACAGAGAATAAACATGGTGCAGAACTTATTGGTTCGTATAAGCTCAGAAGCAGAACAGAAAAGGACTGCATTAAGAACAATATCTGACTGAAACATATTGTGGGAAGATAAAGCTTCTCAATCCATAGCATATGGTCAAAGGAATGCGGTCGAAACCTCATCTAGACACAATTTTATCAAAAAACACAAGTGTTAAACAGACAGGCTCTCACATTATTAGAAACAGATGGATCTGAAGAGAGAGCTAAGAGCAGCAAGGAGGGGACATGCAAAGTCCTTAGTTGGTAGGATTAGGGAAAACCCAAAGGCTTTCTATAGGTATGTCAGGAATAAAAGAATGACGAGGGTAGGAATAGGTCCAGTCAATGATAGTAGTGGGAAGTTGCGTGTGGAGGCTGAAGAGATTGGGGAGACATTGAATGAATACTTTTCGTCAGTATTCACTCAGGAACAGGACATTGTTGCCAATGTAAATACTGAGTCACAATTAATTATAATGGACGGCTTTGAGGTATGTAGGGAAGAGGTGTTGGAAATTCTGGAAAGGGTGAAAATAGATAAGCCCCCTGGGCCTGATGGCATTTATCCTAGGAATCTCTGGGAAGCATGGGAGGAGATTTCAGAGCTATTGGCCTTGATTTTTGTGTCCTCATTGTCGACAGGAATAGTGCCAGAAGACTGAAAGATAGCAAATGTGGTTTCCTTGTTCAAGAAGGGAAGTAGGGATAACCCTAGTAACTATAGGCCGGTGAGCCTCACATCTGCTGTGGGCAAAGTCTTAGAGAGAATTGTAAGGGATAGGATTTATGAACATCTGGATAGGAATAATGTGATCAAGGATAGTCAGCATGGTTTTGTGAAGGGCAGGTCGTGCCTCACAAACCTTATTGAATTCTTTGAGAAGGTTACTAAGGAGGTGGACGAGGGTAAAGCGGTAGATGTGGTGTATATGGATTTTAGTAAGGCGTTTGATAAGGTTCCCGATGGTAGGCTACTGCAAAAAATACGGAGGTATGGCATTGAGAGTGAGTTGGAGGTTTGGATTAGGAATTAGCTGGCTGGAAGAAGACAGAGGGTAGTGTCTGATGGTAAAGGTTCATCTTGGAGTGCCGTTACTGGCGGTATTCCGCAAGGATCTGTTTTGGGACCATTGCTGTTTGTAATTTGTATAAATGACCTGGAGGAGGGGCTAGAAGGTTGGGTGAGCAAGTTTGCGGATGATACGAAAGTCGGTGGAGTTGTTGACAGTGAGGAAGGATGTGTCAGGTTACAGCGGGATATAGATAAGCTGCAGAGCTGGGCAGAAAGGTGGCAAATGGAGTTCAATGTGGGTAAGTGTGAGGTGAATCACTTTGGTATGAGTAACAAAAAGATGGTGTACTGGGTTAATGGTCGGATACTTGGTAGTGTGGATGAGCAGAGGGGTTTTGGTGTCCATGTATGCAGATCTCTGAAAGTTGCCACCCAGGTAAATAGTGTGGTGAAGAAGGCATATGGCGTACTGGCTTTTATTGGTAGAGGAATTGAGTTCCGGAGTCCTGAGGTCATGTTGCAGTTGTATAAGACTCTGGTGCGGCCGCATCTGGAGTATTGTGTGCAGTTTTGGTCGCCACAATATAGGAAGGATGTGGAGGCACTGGAACGGGTGCAGAAGAGGTTTACCAGGATGTTGCCTGGTATGGAACGAAGATCGTATGTGGAAAAGCTGAGGCACTTAGGGCTGTTTTCATTGGAGAAAAGAAGGTTTATGAGTGACTTGATAGAGGTGTACAAGATGATTAGTGGTTTAGATAGGGTTGACCATGAGAACCTTTTTCCACGTATGGAGTCAGCTATTACGAGGGGGCATAGCTTTAAATTAAGGGATGGTAGGTATAGGACAGATGTTAGGGTTAGATTCTTTACTCAACGAGTCGTGAGTTCATGGAATGCCCTGCCAGTTGCAGTGGTGAACTCTCCCTCTTTATGGTCATTTAAATGGGCATTGGATAGGCATATGGAGGATAGTGGGCTAATGTAGGTTAGATGGGCTTGGATCGGTGCAACATCGAGGACCAAAGGACCTGTACTGCGTTGTATTTTTCTATGTTCAATGTTCTTGAACTTGCTAATCTGACCACCTATATCTTGCTCCAGATCATTTATATATATCACAAACAACAGTGGCCCCTGTGGAACACCACTGGTCACAGTTCTCCGTTTTGAGAAAGTTCCTTCCACTAGTACTCTCTGTCTCCTGTTGCCCAGCCAGTTCTCTATCCATCTGGCTAGTACACCCTGACTTCATTCGACTTCACTTCATCCAGCGGCCTACCACGAGGAACCTTATCAAATGTCTTACAGAAGTCCATATTAATGACATCGACAACCCTTCTCTCATCAATCAACTTTGTCACTTCCTCAAAGAATTCTATTAAATTGGTAAGACTTGACTTTCCCTGCACAAAACCATGCTGCATATTACTAATAAGCCCATTTTCTTTCAAACATAAATACATCCTATCCCTCAATATCTTCTCCAGCTACTTCCCGAACACTGACATCAGGCTTACTCGTTTATAATTACCTGGATTATCCTTGCTACCCTTCTAAAGCAAGGGGACAACATTAGTAATTCCCCAGGACCTCATCCGTGTTCAAGGATGCTACAAGGATATCTGTTAAGGCCCCAGCTACTTCCTGTCTCACTTCCCGCAGTAAGCCGGGATAGATCCCATCCGGTCATGGGGACTTGTCCACCTTAATGCCTTTTAGGTTAGAATCCCTACAGCGTGGAAACAGGCCATTCGGCCCAGCAAGTCCACTCCGACCCTCCAAAGTGTAACCCCACCCACACCCATTTCCCTCTGACTAAATTGCACATAACACTATGGGCAATTTAGCATGGCCAATTGACCTGCCCATCTTTGGACTGTGGGAGGAAACCAGAGGACCAGGAGACATGGGGAGAATATGCAAACTCCATACACAGAGTTGCCCAAGCCTGGAATTGAACCTGGAACCCTGGTGCTGTGAGGCAGTAGTGATAACCACTGTGCCGCAATACCCAACACTTCTGCCCTCCTTCTGCTGACTTGATCTAGAGTAATCAAACGTCTATCCTTAACCTCAACATCCGTTATGTCCCTCTCCTCGGTGAAAACCGACGCAAACTATTCATTAAGAATCTCAACCATTTTCTCTGATTCCATGCCTACCTTCCCTCTTTTGTCCTTGAGTGGGCCAACCCTTTGGGAGAAAGTGAGGACTGCAGATGCTGGAGATCAGAGTCAAAAGGTGTTGCGCTGGAAAAGCACAGCCAGTCAGACAATATCTGAGGAGCAGGAGAGTTGATGTTTAGAGCTTTAGCTCTTCATCAGGAATGGGCTACCCTGGATTATCCGTGGGCCAACCTTTTCTCTCATTACCCTCTTGCTCCTTGTCAATAAAAGGTTTTGGGATTTTCCTTAATCCTGTTTGCTAAAGAAATTTCATGACCCGTCTGAGCCCTCATAATTCCTCGTTTCAGATTGGTCTTACTTTCCCGATATTCTTCCAAAGCTTTCTCTGTTTTCAGTCGTCTTCGTTTTTCCTGTTAGCTTGTCTCACCATTTTACCTGTTATCCATTTTTTCTAATCTTGCTCCTTCTATCTCTCATTTTCACAGGGACATGTCCGTCCTGCACTCTAATCAACCTCTCTTTAAAAGCCTCCCACATATCAAATGTGGATTTATCCTCAAACAGCTGCTCCCAATCCATATTCCCAAGCACCTGCCGAATTCCCCCCCCCCCCCCCCCCCAACCCTTCAATTTCTTTAGGGCCAGTCTTATCTTTGTCTATGAGTATTCTAAAACTTATGGAATTGTGATCATTATTCCCAAAATAATCCCCTATTGCACCTACAACTACCTGGCCAGGCCCATTCCCCAACACCAGGTCCAGTATGGCCCCCTTCCCGAATTGGACTATTTACATACCACTCTATAAAGCCTTCCTGGATCCTCCTTACAAATTCTGCTCCATCTAAACTTCTTAACACTAAATGAATCCCTGTCAATTTTGGGAAAATTAAAATCTCCCATCACCACCACCCTGTTGCTCCTGCATGATTACATAATCTGTTTATATATTTGTACCTCTATTTCGCTTTCTGTTGGGATGCCTGTAGTACAGCATTAACACTGTTACCACACCCTTCCTGTTTCTGAGCTCTGGCCATATTGCCTCACTGCTCGAATCCTCCATCGTGCCCTCCTTCAGCACAGCTGTGAGGTGCTCTTTGACTAGTACTGCAACCCCTCCACCGCTTTTACCATCCTCTTTATCCTGCCTGAAGCATTGATATTCTGGGATATTTAGTTGCCAAACTTGTCCTTCCCTCAACCAAGTCTCAGGAGTAGCAAAAACATCATACTCCCGGTACTAATCCAAGTCCTAAGTTCATCTGCCTTACCTACTACACTTGTTGCATTAAAACAAATGCACCTCAGACCACCAGTCCCTTTGCGTTCATCATCTGCTCCCTGCCTACTCTTCTTAGTCACACTGACTTCATTATCTAGTCCCTTACAGGTTTTAGCAACTACGTCCTTACTGTCCATTAACCTCATCATTTGGATCCCATCACCCTGCCACATTAGATTAAACCCTCCCCAACAGCGTTAGCAAAAGCACCCCTTAGGACATTGGGTCGAGTCTGGCCCAGGAGTAGACCACCCAATTTGTAACATTCCCACCTCCGCCAAAACCGGTTCCAATGTCTCAAAAATCTGAACACCTCTCCCCTGACCCATGTCTCAAGCCATGCATTTATCCTGCCTATTCTTTCATTTCTACTCTCACTTGCACGAGACACTGGTAGCAATCCTGAGGATTACTACCTCTGAGGCCCTATTTTTTAACATGGCTCCTAACTCCTTAAATTCTGCTTGTAGGACCATCCCATTTATTACCAAATCATTGGTGCTTATGTGCATCAGAAAGCTAGCTGTTCAGCCTCCCCGTTCAGAATGTCCTGCAGCTGATCTGAAACATCTGAAACTCAGTTTGAAGGTGGATGGCAGGAGAGACTCAACAAAAAGAGGAGGGTGCTGAAAGGCAGAGGCAGATGGAAATGGAGAAAGAAGCCGTTTGATGAAGCGTTACTGGACCCGAAACATTAACTCTGCTTTCCTTCCATAGATGCTGCTAGACCTGCTGAGGTTTTCCAACAATTTCTGTTTTCGTTAAAGAAACGGAAGATGGGAAGACCGATTTTGAACCAATCAGCTCTCTGTGCTCTGGGAATGTTTGACTTCTCCATTCACTCAGATCGCTTCTGTCCCACACTGAAACCTCACAATCCTGCCTCTCTGTTACCGAGAATAACTATTTCATTGAGTGAACTCACACGTTCATGCTATAAGATAACTTCCCTTGTTTCTTGAGTAATGCTCAGGGAGAGAATTCTGGTTCAGCCGTATTAACATGGAGCCGCCACTGTCAGTGTCCCCAGGAAGTGGCCATTCTAATTCTGTGACTCTGAGCAGTTTTGTTGGCGCAGAGTTGGAGTGGAACCTGCCCCTTTGAATTTGATATATTCATTGTACATTCGGCTGCACCTACAAACGTACGTCTGGAACTTTCAGTACAGCAGAGACAGTTTTCACCCAGAAACTGGTACCTGAATAAAAGCAGCCGGAGAGATAGAGAGACCCTGTTTTGGGTGGTGACATTTTGGGGGAAGGGACCTGAGGTCCACCTCGGAAAGAGAACTTCCAAAAATGAAGGTGCCCAGTGTGTGGCTTGAACCCATGACCCTGAGATGAAGGGTCTCATGTTCTGCAGACTGACCTAGTCAGACCTGACTTGGTGCTGTTTATTTTCCCATTTTACATGAAGCCAAATCCACCTGGAACCATAATTCCCACGATTCCAGTTCATTCCTTCCAATCACAAAAAAAATCATTCACATCTTCCACTGCTCATCTGTTACTCCTTTAGAGCAATGCAATCCATTTTCAGCACTTATTACAGGATTTAAGGTTCAATGCTGATTAGCTTAGATTACTTACAGTGTGGAAACAGGCCCTTTGGCCCATCAAATCCATACCGACCCTCCGAAGAGCAACCCACCTGGACCCATTCCCCTACATTTATCCCTTCACCTAACACTACTGCCAATTTAGCATGGCCAATTCACCTCACCTGCGCACTGATATTTTAATTTTATTGCCTTCATCTTTAAGCAAATAGAGAGTTGATTTGTGTCTGTCATCACTGAAAAAGTTACAGAACATCTCTCAGAAATACTAGGTTGCAATAGTACCAAAGGCAACCTTAGTAACTAAGAAAGTCTCATGACGGGATGGCACTTGAAACGTAACTGGTAAATCAGTTGTCATAACTTTGCTTCGTCCTAGAGTTTTGCCAAAGTGGAAAGGAAGGTTATGGATACATTGGTTGTTATATTTCAAATTTTTCTAACGATATCAAAAGTTTTGGCTTCAGCCTGCCTGCATGCCTCTCTTCGTTTCTCAGTTTTTGCTCTCCGTGCAACCTATGTTCTTTTTTTTGACTGCATATCTGCATCAGCTGACTTCTGGTTCTGCACTTTAGCTTGAACTTCCGATTTCTGCTTTCGCTCTGTATTTCGGATCCTGGTTATTTCACTGATTTCTTTTATTGAATGCACAGTCATTTATTCTGAAATTCAAACACAGAGTAACTGCACAAGATTAAATAACACTCAAGTTTCATTCAGAACTGTGACCTCATACAGCACATGAAACCACAAATGTCCCGACTCATTTTCATAGCCCCTGAAACTGACAATGACGAATAGCAACATTGATTGGAATAGACTGGAGTTAGTGTCCTGCTGCTTTGAGTCATGTGCTGCATTGAATCACAAATTTTTGTTGCAAGTTTATAGTGTACATAAGCTGATAATTTATCGTAGACCTAAAAGCTCAAGTTAAACAAATCTCAGCTATAATTTTCTCAATTTGTCGGACATTGGAGCAAATGATCTCTGGATTGCTGGAATAAAAAAGGCTTTCTTGTTGCTGTCGCATGGGGACATTCAAAGCTGTATTAACAAAATGTTTCAACTAAATGCACAGAATGTAGAAATCAGTTTATGGAAGTTGAAAAGGGAAACACGGTTCACACAGTTAGTTCTTGATAAGAAGTGAGAATGAGCTAAAGTAGCAGATGAAAAGGATTTGAGTGTAATATAATGAGAGATTTTAAACAAGTCTCGAAGTGGACACATTGATGTGAAGGCAGCAAGTGGACTAAAAGTATCAATACCCAAACAGGAACAGAATGCAATGACAACAAAAGAATTTTGGCTTAAAGATTTTGAAAACTGGGCAGGAAGAGTCAAGACACAAATTGTTCTGAAAAGTTAGGACGGCGAAGCAAAATTGAGGCAGTTGGAACTATTGATTAAGAAATATTTCGATGTGTTGGAATAAATGAGTTCTTCGAGCAGCTCGTGTATTTGGGCGGAACAATGGCTCGGTGGTTAGTACTACTGCCTCACAGCTCCAGGAACCTGGGTTCGATTCCTGCATTGGGTGACTGTCTTTGAGGAGTTTGCACATATTCCCTCCCTGTGCCAGCATGGGTTTCCTCCCGATCCTCCAGTTTCCTCCCACAATCCGAAGATGTGCAGGAAAGGTGGATTGGCTATGATAAATTGCCCATAGCGTTAAGGGCATTAGTCCAGGATAAATAAAGGGAAGTGGAATGGACCTGGGTGGATTACTCTTCAGAGGGTCAGTGTCGACTTGTCGGGCCAAAGGACCTGTTTCCATACTGTCGGGAATCTAATCTAATCGTATCTTTCTAGATTAGATCAGATTCCTGACTGTATGGAAACAGGTCCTTTGGCCCAACAAGACCAGAAGACTCTCTGAAGAGTAATCCACTCACACCAATTACCGTATCCTATATTTACCCCTGACCAATGCACTGAGCACTATAAGCAGTTTAGGATGGCCAATACACCTGACTTCCACATCTTTGGATTGTGGGAGGAAACCAGAGCACCCGGAGGAAACCCACGCAGACATGGGGAGAATGTGCAAACTCCACACAGCCAGTCGCCCGAGGCAAAAATTGAACCAGAGTACTTGGCGATGTGAGGCAGCAGTGCTAACCACTGAGCTACCATGCTGCTCCATATGAGCCAGTTTGATAAAGTTAATACAAAGAAAGTAAGAATAAAAAGTTTCACATCTGAGAATTTGTGTGTGTGTGCGTGCGTGCGTGTGTATGCGTGTGCGTGTTTATGCATCTACGTGTGTTCTGTTTGTATGTATATCTATGAACCTGTGTGGTAGAGGGAGAGAACCACTGTGACAATGGTGTCACTCTAAAATGGTTATTTTGTCCAGGGTTTTTTTTTTGACGAGATTGTAAAGGCAAATGTACCATACTGCCTAGTGAGCTAGGACTTCTTAAAAGCAGTTTAACAATGGAAGAAGAGCAGCCAGTTCTCCCGGTTCATATTTACTTTATTTTTTAGGTGTAGTAGTTACAGGATTTTGGAGTTGCAAGCTTCAGTCAATGATTCCTAAGTGACTTTCTCTGAAATCTCTCTGGATGTTGTTCCCCTCTGCCTGTAAACATCTGTGTTTAAATTTACCACTTTGCCAAGGGATGTGTTTGTAGAATGTTACTATATTGGAACAGTTCATTAGTTAAGTTACAGTATTGAGTATTCAGTTAAGTTTTCCAATAGTTAGGTTTTTCTAAATTCCACTTTCTTTTGTTTATGTTCTAACTGAAGTGTTTAAATTAATTATGTTTTGCTTAAATCGGAGTGCTTTGACAAGCTGCATTACACCTAAAACACCCACATCACATCTACCTTTAAAATAAGAAAAGGTTAAGGTCGAGGCTACCTTTTTAAAATACTTTGAGCAGGTATGGCCTGGTGCATAACAGGTTTGGCACTCTTGTTGGGATCATTCAATACATTCAATTTAGGTTTAAGGTTTTTGGATTCAAAGGCAGCGAATGGTAGGTGTTAGTGTCTTTTGTGTCAGGTATTGAGTTTGTTTGCTTTAAACAGTACTTTACGTTTTAAATGCTCTTTTGGTCACTAGGAAATTTCTGGGAGTGGAAGAAGTAACTTTGGGGGTTTTACTAAAAGTGAGCAAGTCAAGGCTGTTGGAACTTTCAGACCAACTGAAGCTAACGTTGCCTTTGTCTGTGAGAAGAGGAGAGATAATTACAGCAATAGCTCGACATTAAAATTTACTGGAAATACCACCGGATTCTTTGCAAATGGCTAGAATTCAATTGCAGATGAAGGAGCTTAAACATGAAAAGGAATTGAAACAGTTTGAATAATGATTAAATGCAGAGGAAAGAAGAAAGGAAAGAATCGCCCTGGCAGAATAAAAAGAAAAGGAGAGGAAGGCCCTAGCAGAACAAAGGGAGAGAGAGAAGAAAAACAGAAATAGGGTTTGAAATTCTGACATTGGCTGTTAGAAAGGAAAGTTGATGTAAAGGATGGAGGTGAAGATGGAAAGTCGCTTTAGTGAGGAGGATGGTGATGATCAGCAACCCATTTAGAGCCAAAAGCTTCAAGCATTGTCTCAATTTGACGAGAAGGATGTCAAAGCATTTTTCATCTCATTTGAGAAATTAGCTAAACAAATGAAGTGACCAGTGACCACGTGGGCTTTGTTGATCCATACAAAGTTGAAAGGGTAGAGCAAGTGAGGTATTTGCATCACTATCAGAGGAGATGTGTGGCGAGTATGAGGAGATGAAGAAAGCTACCTTAAGTGTGTATGAGCTTGTGACAGAAGCCTACAGACAATTTTTCAGAAATCTCAGGAGGGATCCTGGTCAAACATCCACTGAGTTTGAAAGAATCAAATAAAGTCATTTTGGTAGATGGATAAGGGCATTAAAGATAGATCAAACATATGACGCCCTGAGATAGATGAATATTTTGGAGGAGTTCATTTCCTGACATAGTGAGAACTTGTGGAAGAGCAACGAATTAAAACAGCAAGATTAGCAGCTGAAACGGCTGATGCTTATGAGTTGGTTCATAAGTCAAAACTTAGCTTCCAACATCAGCTTTGATCCATAACAGATAGAAATTGTGGAAAACAGAAATCCTCAGGTGATAAGGGAAAAGTAGATCTCAGGTGAAGACAATAAAGATAGCTTACCACAGGGTGAAAAGGAAACCGATGAAGGGGAAAGAGAAATTAAAAAGCTCAGGTGTTTTTACTGCAATAAAGTAGGCCACATGAAGTCAATGTGTTGGTGGCTTACAAAAAGCACTGGGAAGATGGATGTAGGAAAACAGGAGAAGCGAATGAATTTTGTTAAATTGGTAAAGTAGAGCACAGTGGAAGCTAGAAGTCTGCACCAGAAAGTACACCCTGGTTGGAAGTTGGTTAAAAAGGAAGTGCCACATCTTCTTAAAACATTTACTTGTGGAAGTAAGGGTTTTTTTTCGCGTAGGTCAGGAGCAGAAGGTAAAGAAATTATAATATTAAGAGGCACTGGGTCATGTCAATCTTTGACGTTGAGAGATAAGGTGACATGTAATTCGGAATAACTATTGCCAGAATAAGTGCTAGTACATCAATTCATAGTGAGATAAGAAATGCTCTATTTTTAAAGAGAGGTTGGGGTGTCCAGTGAAAAGTGGAGAAGTGGTGGTAGGGCTACTGGAGAAACTCTTGACTTGGAATACAGTTTGACCTTGTTAATGATATAGCTGAATCACAGGTAGGACTGCAGCCTACTGTGATTGAAAAGCTAGTGGAAAAGCAAACATCTGAGGTATTGCAGGAAGTATATCCTGGGATTTTTCCTGAATGTGTGGTAACAAGGTCACAAAGGCACTGGTTGAAACAGGAGGAGAATCAAAAAATATAGATAAGAAAGTTGAAGTAGAATTATCAGAGACCAAGTTTGATCAAATGGTTGAGAAGTAAACAAGACCAGGTTAGGGACAAAGTGGAAATTTTTAGATCCAAGAAATTAACTGAGTTACAACAGAAATATGAAAAACTGAAGCAATTGTATCAAAAATTATACACAGAAGCATAATCTGAGTGCATTTTCAAATGTTTCTACATTAAACATTATGCCTTGATGAGGAAGTGGAGATCATCACAAATTCAGTTGGATGAGAAATGGGCAGATGTTCATCAAGTTGTATTACCAGTCGGTTATAGAAGGGAGGTTTGCGGGTAGCACATGAATTACCAGTACGAGGTCATTGGGGGGTAAGGAACGCTCAAGTCAAAATACAAAAAACATTTTACTGGCCTGGACTGCGTAATGATGTCATTGACTTTTGCCAGACATGTCGTAGATGCCAGGTAATTGGAAAACATCAGGCAGTAATAAAACCTGCATCTTTCATTCCCATTCCTGCATTTGAGGAACCTTTTACAAGGCTCGTAACTCATTGTGTTGGACCCCTACCTTAAACAAAAAGTGGGAATCAGTATCTGTTGATGATAATGGATGTGTCCACGAGATTTCCAGAGAGCATTTAGACAATATCACAGCTGAAAGGATTGTAAAAGAGTTATTGAATTTTTTCACTAGATACAAGACATCTCACAGAGATACAATCAGATCAAGCATCAGATTTTATATCACAATTATCCAGCTAAGTTATGGACAGCTTAGTAATAAAACAATTCAGATCCATTGTGTACCATCCAGAATCACAGTGACCATTACAAAAGTGGCATCAAACTTTACAAGCCATGGAAAGGGTTTATAGTCAAGACTATTCAGACAATGGGCATCCAGAAATTCTGTTTGATCATTTTGCCAGTAGAGATACGCCAAGTGAATTGGCTAAATTCAGTCCATTTGAATTAGCTTTTGGCCATGAGGTGAGAGAACCACTGAAATTAAAGAGAAATTAGTGAGTCAGGATTCAGTGACCACATATTTAAACAATGTCAAATTTGAGCGAACAATTAAATAGAGTGGCGGAGTTGGCAAGGCAGCATTTACAAGTATCACAACATGTAATGGAACAGGAAGCATTCAAGAAATTTCTAAAAATCGCAATTTTGCTCATGGAGATAAAACATAGAACATAGAACGTTACAGCACAGTGCATGCCTTTTGGCCCTCGGTGTTGTGCTGACTTGTGGAACCAGTTTGAAGCCGATCTATCCTACACTTTTCCATTTTCACACATGTGTTTATCCAATGACCATTCAAATGTCCTTCATGTCGGTGAGTCTACTACAGTTGCAGGCAGAGCCTTTCATACCCCTACTACTCTCTGAGTAAAGAACCTACCTCTGACATGTGTCCTATATCTATCACTCCTCAACTTAAAGTCATGTCCCCTCATGCTAGCCATCACAATCTGAGGAAAAAGGCTCTCACTAGCCTAGTTAACCTAGCTAACCCAGCTAATCCTTCCTATAATGCAGGGACCAGAACTGTATGCAATACTCCAAGTGCGGCTGCACCAGAGTTTTGTACAGCTGCAACATGATCTCGTGGCTCCAAAACTCAATCCCTCTACCCATAAAAGCTCACACACTGTATGCCTTCTTAACAACCCTATTAACCTGGGTGGCAACTTTCAGGGATCTATGTACATAGACACTGAGATCTCTGCTCATCTACACTCCCAAGAATCTTAACATTAGCCCAGTACTCTTTATTCCTGTTGCTCCTTCCAAAATGAATCACCTCATGCTTTTCCACATTAGGTTCCATTTCCACCGCTCAGCTCAGCTCTGCAGCTTATCTAATGTCCCTCTGTAACCTGCAACATCCATCGGTACTATCCACAACTCCAAGGATCTTAGTGTCATCCGCAAATTTACTAACCTATCCTTGTATGCCCTCATTTATAAAACTAACAAACAGCAGTGACCCCCAAAACAGATGATTACGGTACACCAATGGTAACAGAACTACTGGATGACCATTTCCCATGAACCACCACCCTCTGTCTTCTTTCAGCTAGCCAATTTCTGATCCAAACTGTTAAATCGCCTACAATCCCATGCCTCCGTATTTCATGCAGTAATTTACCGTGGGGAACCTTATCAAATGCTTTACTGGAATCCATATACACTACATAACCGCTTTACCCTCGTCGACCTGTTTGGTCACCTTCTCAGCGAACTCAATAAGGTTTGTGAGGCACAACTTACCCTTCACAAAACTGTGTTGACTATGCCTAATCAAATTATTCCTTTCTCGATGATTATAAATCCTGTCTCTTATAAGTTTTTCCAATACTTTACCCATAACCGAAGTAAGGCTCGCTTATCTATAATTACCAGGGTTGTCGCTACTCCCCTTCTTGAAAAAGGGGACAGCATTTGCTACCCTCTAGTCTTCTGGCACTATTGTAGACAATGATGACATGAAGATCAAAACCAAAGGCTCTTTCATCTCTGCCCTGGATTCCCAGAGAATCCCAGGATAAATCCCATCCAGCCCAGGACACAGATTTTTTTCACACTTTCCAGAATTGTTAAGACCTCCTCCTTGTGAATCTCAATCCCATCTAGTCTATAGCCTGTATCTCAGTATTCTCCTCGACAACATTTGTCTTTTTCGAGTGTGAAAACTGTTCCTACACGCGGTAAGCCCCTCTGCTAATTTAAATATACCACACAGGAAAGTTTACCTCGCGCCATAATCTGTTAAATCTTGAGAGGCAAAGACCTATTCCAAACAAGTTTCTAAAGAAATAATTTTAACAATTTTATTTTTAAATCCAAAATAGAAAATTAAACAACTATTTATAACTCCTTTCTCTTAAACGTACTTCTACCTCCCAATCTACAATACTGGTCTAATAAATTCCTTCTTAAATCAATTTCAAAAAAACAATTGTTGTCTTCAGATGTCGAACTTTCTCTGTCTGTCTCTCTAGGTCAGCTTCGGTGTTCTGCTGCACAAGTTTCTTCTGGACAGGTAACTTTCAGACAGTTATTCTGCTGGCTATTATTTTGGTGCTTGGCAGCTCTTTGCTGTTCTCCCTCTAACTGTTCACAATGTTCGATTTAATACTCCAAAACATCATATCATCTCATTAAAATTAAAATTCGATTGGATTTTAGTGTCTGGGGCATGATTGGCTGAATTGGAATTTGTTTTGTACCATGACACCGCAACTCCAGCTCTTTGTGTCAACCAAATGTTACACTTTTAAATCCTTCAACACAATCTGTGCCTGCCTGAAATTTCAGCTCCCTTAAAGGTACAGTACATGTCTATAACTTCATAACACTTCCACCCTTCAGAAAAAAAAACCTGTCATAATGAAAGGATGGCTTCATTTTTTTCATTTTGTTAACCACATTACCATGGCTTATGTAAACTTTAATCTAAGTTCATCTTAACATCTTCTGATATACCTTGGATAGATATCAATGTCATCGAAACTTTATTAGTTAAATCCGCAATAACAACCTGCAATTATGTTTTTATGACCCGCAGCATGTACGATTTGTAATTTAAAAGTCTGTAACGTAAGACTCCAACAAAATAATCTCATATTCTTGTCTTTAAAGTGTTCCAAGAATGTAAGAGGATTCTGATCTGTGTACACAACCGTCTCCCTCACATTGTTGTGTCATACGCATTCGAATGTTGTAAGGCCAGTACCAAACTCAATAGTTCTTTTTTGATCTTGGAGTATTTCCACTGATGGATGTTGAGTTTCTTCGAAAAGTAACCGAACTTGGCAGTTCAATCTGTAAGAAACAAACTCAATGAAATTATGCAAGACCACCAAAGCTGGAAACAAGATAATTTATTTTACGATCTTGCAAGAAAGGACCCCAATTGCAGAAAGCAATTGAAGTGATGATTATTCAAACTACTACACACTTATACTTTTGAGCTGCGTGAGGTCACCTCTCCCAACTCCTGCATTACCCAATCTCTCTTGGTATTTTGCCTCTGCCCATCTATGCTCCACGCCCATTGCCCCTTCCCCAGGTTGGCAACCTTCTTCTCTGTAAGTGGTGACACACATTATTTTGTCAACAGTACATCAAGATCTGGTTTAACATTTTGTATCAATTCTGCTGGTACATTCCATCCTCGGACATTTCATTAACTTGTATCATTTTGTATAGCCCAAGCATTTCGGTTATCTCAGCTTTTTGCTGAAAACATAATTTTTAAAAAGAACTTATTTGCTATAATAATTACACACTAAAGTTAGTATTTAATTAACCACAATTATACACTGAAAAGTAGAGATCCTCTTCCCTAAATACCTGCAGAGTTAATAGTTCTCTTGCTGTATCCCTTTTCTGAATGATTTTCCTATATCTGCAAAAACAGCACTTTTCCCCATTTCTAACAAATCCCATCATCATCTTCCTATCACAGTGCAGCTCCAACACCTATGTCACTAGCATCGATGGCAACTTTAAAGGATTTCAAAAAATTTGATGTAGCTAAAACTGGTGCGGTGGTTAATATTGATTTTAAATGGTCAATGCCTCCTGGCATTGTTCTGTCCACCGAAACTGTGTTCTTCTTCAGCAAATCTGTTAAAGGTGCCACTACACTGCTGAAGTTTGGAACAACCTTAAGATAGAATCAACTTAGTCCTTAAAATCTAAGCATCTCTTTCTTCGAGGTTGGTTGTAGAAATTCCTCGATTGCCTTTGTCTTTGCATTCCATGGGGTTAACTTTCTATGACCAATGTTATGTCCTAAGAACATCACCTCTGCATAGCAAATTCAGTTTTATTTAAGTTTATCACCAGTTTTACTTCTCTTATTTGTTCAAAGCACTCGACCAACTGTACCATTTGATAAGGGCGGCACGGTGGCACAATGGTTAGCACTGCTGCCTCACAGTGCCGGAGACCCGGTTTCATATCCCGCCTCAGGCGACTGACTGTGTGGAGTTTGCACGTTCTCCCCGTGTCTGCGTGGGTTTCCTCCGGGTGCTCCGGTTTCCTCCCACAGTCCAAAGATGTGGAGGTCAGGTGAATTGGCCATGCTAAATTGCCCGTAGTGTTAGATAAGGGGTAGATGTAGATGTAGATGTAGATGTAGGGGTATGGGTGGGTTACGCTTCGGCGGGGCGGTGTGGACTTGTTGGGCCGAAGGGCCTGTTTCCACACTGTAAGTAATCTAATCTAATCTAATCTTTCCACTAAAGATCACTACATCATCCAAATACACTGCACAGTTTGTTAACCCAGCCATAACTCTGTTCATGAGTCTTTGGAATGTGGCAGGTGCGTTCTTCATTCCATATATCATTTTGAATTGATATAGTCCATTTGGGGTTACAAACACTGAAGTTCCTTTCGTCGTCTCTGATAAAGATACCTGCCCGTGACCATGAGGTAAGTCCAACTTGGTGATGTAACTGGCTTGTCCAACTTGCTCTATACAGTCCTCCAATCTGGGAATTGGACATGAGTCCAATTTTGTAACAACTTTGACTTCCGATAATCCACGCAAAATTGTTGAGTCCCGACAGGATTGGGAACTAATACAATCAGTGAACTCCACTCACTCTGACTCAGTTTGATAATATCCTCGTTGAACATGGCCTCCACCTCCATCTGGTCACGTCTGGCTTTGAAAGGATTAAGCCGATAGAGGCGTTGTTTTATCAGAACAGCATTCCCCACATCTACTTAATGCACAATAGCATTAGTCCGCTCCATCTGATTTCTACAGATGTCCTTATACTGCAGTAACAAACCTTTCAATTATGTTCATTGTTCCTGAGACAGACAGTTCACTGACCTATCCCACTTCTCAAGGACTTCTTCATTTTTGAACATATTTTGAGGCACATCAAAATCCAAAACATCTGGGTTTGATTCCTCACTCTGCAGGGCAGTAACTAACATCTGTTTCTCCAGTGTTTTTTTCTCTATGATAATAACTCTCAGGAATCTCATCTGCCTCCTTTTTGTAATACACATCAACATATATATCTTTTTTCATCTTGTCTTTCTGTTGCAATCCCTTAGCCTTTCAGATTTAAATTCTTCTGCCTGTTTCCGTTTTTCTGGCACCACATCAAACAGGATGTCTGCTGACTGAACCTCAACTCCGTCATCTTTCTGTTTAGTTTTTTGCTTCATGCTTTGATTTATGATAGTGGGATCTTGTTACCACATAGTCTGGGAAAATACCAGGATATTTTTCTTTTAACTCTTCAGTTTTTTGGTCTTCCTTGGGTGTCTCCATAACAAGGGGTGTCACTCCCACTTTGGACCCTGCTAACTCATTCCCAAGAACAAACTGGATTCCTGGAAATGACACTCTGTCAATAACTCCCACTGTTACTCCCCAGTCTTGAGTTGGAACTCCAACCTGGTCTTACATATGGGAATGCTAAATTTCTGTCCATCTATCCCACAAATTAACACGCACTCAAGTAACAGATCAGAAACAGTCCAAATTCACTCATCTCTAACTGAAACTGGTGAGATCCTGTATTTCTCAAAATTATAACATTTTGTCCTTCTCTCCTGTTCTTTCTGAGTAAACTTGATGCACATTTAGCAAATTAGAGAACAAGCACTAATGTCATACCAGCCCCTGCCTAGGTTATGCACTCTTCTACAGCTGTTTGGTTCTTCTTGGGGTCTCCTTTACTACTTTCAGTAATGCCATTGGCTTAGCTTCTTTTCCCACATCTTACCCAGAATGCCTTTCTTTAACAACCAGCACTGTGACTTTACGCGTCCCACTTTACCACAGTGGAAGCACCTGAGGCCTTTCACCCTCTTAGGCTTCTTTTTTTTAATCTGTGGTAAACACTTACCAGTGTTCTCTACCCTTTGTTTCATAATGTAGGATCTCCCCTTCTCCCAAATTCTATCACTCATAGGATGAAATTCTTGCCAGGAATTTTTCATATGCACCACATATTCATCTGCAAACTCTGCTGCCCTTCTCACTTCCTGAACTTTCTCTTCATCCACATGAATTCTTATCATCTCTGGAAGTGAATTTTTAAACTCCTCCAGCTGAATAATCTTTATTAGATCCTCATAATTTTATCTAACTTTGAGGCCCACGCTCATCTATCAAAATGACTATATTTAATTCTTTTGAACTCAAAATAAGTCTGACCTGGTTCCTTCTTTAGCTTTCTGAATCACTGTTTATACGTTTCTGGTACCAATTCATAAGTGCTTAAAATAGCCTGTTTAACCTCTTCATAATCTCTTGACCCCTCATCTGACAGCATAGCAAATATCTCACTCGCCCTGCCTACCAGTTTAGTCTGAACTAGCATCACCCTTAAATCCGCAGACCTCTCCATCTACCTAGCCAAGTTTTGAAATGAAATAAAGAAGGCTTCGACATCTTTTTTATCAAAATGTGGCTGAGTTTGACATATTTTTATATACCACTACCCCCTCTTTTAATCTCCATTTTATTAACTTGATTTTGCTTACTAAGTCGCAACTTCTCAAGTTCAAATTCTGTCTCTTTTTGCTCATCTCAGTACCTTTTCTATCCTCTCTCACTTTCTGCTCAGCTAAAAACCTTTTCTCTTTTTCTGTATATTCTAACTCCATCTTCCTCAATTGTAATTTAAGTTTTTCTAACTCTACTGCACTTGTCTGTTTCTCTGACACACCTAAATATTTGAGTAATGTTCTTACAATTTCAGCATTACTTTTGTCCTTGGTTAAATCCAAATCTAACTTATTTGCTAATTCTAAAAGTATGGCCTTTTTCTTTCCTTCCAAGCTTTCTTGGCAAATTTGGGAATCATCTTCAAACCCCAGAACCTATTTATAAATTTGAAGAGCCATTTCTCTCACTTTTAATTTAACCAACCACAAGTCATCGAAATTAAACTAGTTCTTCCACTTATATTTTATTTAAAGATTGAGGACACTAAGCTGCAAGTGTTTAAATCTACTGGGCTTTTCTCGTACCCCAAATCTACTCAAATTTGTGCCAATCTCAGACTGGATCTGTCTAAACCTATCCAAATCATGAATCTGAGACCCAAACTCTTCAAATCCTGACGACAATCCCACAAACTATTATGACATGGGGTAAACCCCTCGGATAATTTAACCCCGAAACACAGTAAAGCTCACCTCGTGCCATAATCTGTTAAATTTCGAGAGACAAAGAGCTATCCCAAATACCATTATTTTTTAAAAAGTTTATTATCCATTTTATTTCTTTTAATTCCGAAAGAGAACATTACACAACAACTATTTGTAACTCCTTTCTGTTAACCCTATTTCTACCTCCATCTCTGCAATACTGGCCCAATAAATTCCCTCTTAAATTTACAGCAAATAACTTTCAAAAAACCAATTGTTTCTTTGGATGTTGAACTTTCTCTGCAGATTTCTCTAGGTCAGCTTCAGTGTTCTGCTGCATCAATTTCTTCTGGACAGGTACCTTTCAGAGAGCTATTCGGCTTGGTAGCTCTTTGCTGTTCTCCAGCTGTTCAAAATGTCTGTTATTAAACTCCAAACCATCGAATGATTTCATTGGTTTGATGTCCTCAAAATAGTAAAATTCAAATTCGGGTGGATTTTATGATTGGGGCATAATTTAAACTGATTGGCTGAATTGGAATTTGTTTTGTGCCATGGCAATGCAGTTCCAGCTATTAGTGTCAACCAAATGTTACACTTTTAAATTGTTCAGCACAATTTGTGCCAGCCCGAAATTTCAAATCCCTTAAAGGTACTGTACACATCTAAAACTTCATAACAATACTGACAAAAAACATTCATTTCACACTTCTGCTATCGCCTCGGACTCTACGCACAACTTCCCACTGCTATCCTTGATTGGCCCTCATCTTACTCTCGTAATTCTTTTATTCCTGATATAGCTAAAGAAAGCTTTAGGTTTCTCTTTGATCCTATCTTCCAACAATTTCTCACGTCCCATCTCACCTGGAACATCCACTTCACATCACCTTCTTAAAATATGTTGAGGGGACCTGGCTGAGTCCATAACAATGCATTTGCGTGTGCCTGGTAAAGTACGATTCCCTTCATCTCAGAAACGTGGGTTAATGCGTGTTAATGTTATAACTTTATATTCTAACGTGAAGCCCAGCTCTTCATTTCTGTTACAATGTTACAACTCAGACTGATTTTTCTCCTGCTGCTTTGGTTCATATTTCAGTTGTTGGTTTCTGAGTGAAAACTATCTCCACTTTACGAGAAGTATCAGAGAAACATTTGCAGCTGCAGTCGAATGTCCAATGAGTGATGGCATTTTCAATGTGCATGAACCAAAGAGAGAAATTGCTGACAAATCTCAGCAGGTCTGACAGTCTCTGGAGAGCGGAAACTGAGTCAACGTTTCAGGTCCAGTGGCCCTTCTTCAGAACTGAACTCCCAAACATTCCAGTCCCCTGCTTTGAGAAGCTTTCCAAATTCTGTGGTAATCAAAATAGGGAGAAATTAACCCCAAATAATCAAGGCAACTTTCACTTTTTTAAGATGCTGGTAAGTTCTCTCTGATGTTCTGTGTGACATTAACAAAAGTGAAACTTATTTTTGTATTTATTGAAAAAAATGTTTCCTTTTATTTCACAAAAACAAAAAAACAAACAAAATTATAAAAGTACAAAAGTGCAGAAAAGTAGATATGATATTGTACTCTTGTTATATTACAGTAATGTAACCAATAAACTACCTATTATTCTCCAAGATACAATTGACTCATAGTTACTTAACTTAAACCAAATTAGCATGCACTCAAATTAAATAAAATAACACTAAATTAAATTACAACCCACAAAAATTAAATTATACTACATTGTATGATATTACATTACATTGCTCCACTCGTCACACCTCCATCAAGGCTCCTATCGATGGGAGCAACAGTAATTATACACATAT
The DNA here is from genome assembly GCF_047496795.1 of Chiloscyllium punctatum. Lineage (NCBI taxonomy): Eukaryota > Metazoa > Chordata > Chondrichthyes > Orectolobiformes > Hemiscylliidae > Chiloscyllium > Chiloscyllium punctatum. The sequence goes on along the minus strand of NC_092780.1, from coordinate 59,209,787 downwards.
TTGATAGGCCTTGCCCCCACCCCCACCCATCTGTGGTCCCTGCACCACCATATACGTCCTTGTGGCTATATAAAGGCCCGAATCAAATCACCAACAGATCCATGTCTATATAATTCAGAAAGATGACATCCTCAGTGCTTGGGAGCCTCCTGTGAAGCGCTTCTGTGATCTTTCCTCTGGCATTTGCAGTGGTTTGAATCTGCCGCTTCCGGTTGTCAGTTCCAGCTGTCCGTTGCAGTGGTTGGTATATTGAGTCCAGATCGATGTGCTTATTGATTTAATCTGTGGATGAGTGCCATGCCTCTAGGAATTCCCTGGCTGTTCTCTGTTTGGCTTGTCCTATAATAGTAGTTATAATAGTACTACAATTATAGGACAAGCCAAACAGAGAACAGCCAGGGAATTCCTAGAGGCATGGCACTCATCCACAGATTCAATCAATAAGCACATCGACCTGGACCCAATATACCGGCCACTGCAGCGGACAGCTGGAACTGACAACATGAAGTGGCAGATTCAAACCACGACAAATGCCGGACGAAAGATCACAGAAGCACTTCATGGGAGGCTCCCAAGCACTGAGGATGTCACCTAGACGGGGACGAAACATCTGCAACACAAATTCCCAGCTCGGCGAACAGAACCACAACAATGAGCACCCGAGCTTCAAATCTTCTCACAAACTTTGAAATTCAGAAAGAGCCACCATGTCTTATAGAATCCCTCCGTTCCATGGTGTACCATACTTGCCAGGTAATCCTGAGGGACATGCTTTATCACAAGTCTATGCTACCCTGCAAGACCTGGAGGCGTTTCTGATATCCAGTTCATTAGAATGTTGTTCCTCGCACAGTGCATTCGGATAATAAACAATCTCTTCCCGTGCTCATCCAGAGAGGGAAGATTCGGTAGTCCCAAGAGGAGGGACACCAGATCACCCCTTAACTTCCCTCCCAGAATCGTCTCCAACTCATTCACTATGGCCCCCAGTATCCATGGATCTTGTAACAGGTCCAGAAACAATGCATAAAGGTGCCAATACTGTTCTTACATTTGGGACATTTCGGGGAGGTTCCTTTCTTAAACTTTGCTAATTTCTCTGGTGTCATATGCGCCCTTTGGAGGATCTTAAATTGCATCACTTGTGCCTTATTGGATAGTGAAATCTTCTTTACATTCCCCTATATAATCCTCCCACGTTTCCGATGAGATTGCTTCTACTAACCCCTGATTCCAAATCTCACGGAGTCTCTCCATATCCCCCAAAGCATTCTCTCTCTGTAGATGGAATATGGCACTAATTCAGATAGCGCCCCACATCAGAGCACTCTACGTTCTATATCTGACTTGTAGGGCTGAGTCAAGAGCGTGGTTCTCTTCTGTATATAATTCCTAACTTGGAAATATTGGAAAAGATACATGTTAGGGATTCCGTAATTCTGACCTAATTGGCTAAAAGAAATCAAGACCATCCCTCAAATAAATCTCCCAGACAGGAGATACCTTTACCCTCCCAAGCTCTGAAGCCGGAGTCCATTGACCCTGACCTAAATCCTGGGGCTCCCACTAATGGGGAAAAGGGCTAAGTCTTAAACAAATTGCCCCCAACCTGCCGCATCATCCTCCATGCTTTTACCTTATTTATGATAATTGGACTTGCACCGTGCTCAACTACCGACCTCATCTTATCCATGAACAGTAAGTTTATGAGGGGACACTTTGTCTGCGAGGCCTCCACATCTCGTCATATCGACTTTGTGTCATTGTGCATCCATTTGCCTACGTATGACAGCAGGGCGGCTATTTGATATTTCTTCTGATCCGGGACATCCATCCCACCCATATTCTGCGGAAATTGCAGTTTGGTAAATTTAATTAAGGGGTGCTTACGGCACCAAATAAATAATCCAAGCCATCAAGCAAACCTCCGCAGCACCTGTTTGGGTAATAACAGCGGGAGCATCCTTATAAGATATAGCAACCGAGGGAGACCATTCATTTTATTCAAGGCTACCCGGCCAAGCCATGACATGGGTAGTCCCTCCCATCTCTTTATCTTTTCAAACAACTGCACAAAGTTCGGTCCATGCAGCTGCCAGAGACAAAGGGTAATAAAAATTTCCAGATAGAGAAAACCTTTATGTGACTGTCTAAAGGGAAATTTCATTCCACCTTCCAGTTTAACCTCCACCAACCCCCAGCCCCCTTTCCCCCCACCACCACTACGGGCATGACTTCCGATTTTGTGACATTTATCTTATATACCAAAAAGGTACAGAATAATTTAACTTTTTGTCTTAACTAGGGTATGGATTTTTCGGGGTTAGCTAAAAACAAAAGGACATTGTCCGCATAGAGAGTGATTTTGTGTTCCCCAACTCCCACTTTCAGTGCCATTATTTCAGGGTTTTTTCGGATAGCATCTGCCAGTGCTTCAAGTACCAAGGTGAACAGGAGCAGCGACAAGGGACATTCCTGTCGGCTGCCCCTCTCCACATCAAAATTGCTCAATTTAACCGCTGCCTTAGGGTCTTTATATAACACTGCCACCCACCTGGCAAAGGACCCTCCCAGACCAAAACGGCCTACAGTAACAAAGAGATATGACCATTCCACCCGATCAAAAGCCTTTTCTGCATTCAGGGAGACCATCAAAACTGGAACCGCTCTCTGTTGACATATTTGCACTATATTCAATACACATCTAATGAGTTTTGAAATTTTTGTAGCTCAGGTTCTGGATGTAGGTTTGCTCGCTGAGCTGGAAGGTTCGTTTTCAGATGTTTGGTCACCATACCAGGTAACATCTTCAGTGAGCCTCCAAATGAAGCACTGATGTTGTAGCCTGCTTTCTATTTATGTGTTTGAGTTTCCTTGGGTTGGTGATGTCATTTCCTGTGGTGACGTCATCTCCTTTTTTTTCCTCATGGGGTGGTAAATATTATTACCGTCCAATATTATTCAAGGACCTGCAGCCCTTGATAAAATCGCTCTTTTATAATAATGGCCAGCACCTTCTCAGTCTCAGAGTCAAAACCTTTGATAAAATTTTAAAATCCATCATCAACAACGAGATGGGTCCGTATGATGCACAATCCTCATTGTCTTTCCCTTTCTTTAAGATAAGGGAGATATTAGCCTCCCTAAGAGAGGGCGGAAGACGGACATGGTTATATGAGTGACTATACATCCCCAGCAATGGATCAGCCAATATGTGTACAAAGCCCTTGTAAAATTCGCTGGGGAATCCGTCTGGACCAGGTGCCTTACTATTTGGAGCTGCCTTACCCCCTTCTGCACCTCCTGTATTGTCAGAGGTGCATTTAAAAGGGAGGCCTGACCTGCATTTATACCGGCGAGGTCCAAGTTTCCCAAAAATGGATTCCATTCTCGCATTTCTGTCCCCATATCCCTCCAACTGGTATAACTCTGTATGAAACTCTCGGAATCTTGCATTTATCTTCTTCAGTTCACAAGTGACATTGCCAGTTCGCTCCCTGATAGACACAATGGACTGTGGATCACTTGTCTTCCTAGCCAGGTAAGCGAGGTATTTACCTGGCTAATCCCCTTATGCAAACAGTCTTTGTTTTGCAAAGGAGACCCCACTCTTCACGACCTGTGTAAGCACTGAGTTCAGATCAGCCCAGAGAGCCGTGATCCATTGTAATTTGACCATGGATGGTCTGGTATAACATGCCGATTCAGCTGCTTTCAGCCGGGCCTCAAGCATCCGCTGCTGCTCTCCTCTCTGTCTCCTTCACATTGTTTAGTATGAAATAATCATACTCCTTAAGAATGCTTTGGTGGTCTTCCAGAGCACTGATGGATTGCTGGCTATACCCCGACGAATGTCCCAAAAAACCCCGAACTCCCTTGTGATATACTGAACAAAGTTATTATCCTTCAACAGAAACGGATCCAAGCACCACTGCCGCGTGTCTACTCTATTATCTTTGGTTTTAACATCTAAATATACTGCTGCATGGTCCCAAATACTTATACACCCAATCCTGCAGGCTAACATCAAGTCCAAACAAACTGACGGAACAAAGAACATACAAATTCTTGTGTGCTATTTGTGCAGATTGGAGTGGAAGGTAAAGTCCCTCCCATTTGGGCAGAGGCACCTCCACATATTCACAAGCCCCAGCTTCTCACACAAGCCCTCTTGGCATCTCATCTACCCCAGGCTCCATGAGACAATTAAAATCTCCTTCTAAAATCGTACAGCGCACCCCAAGAGCCATTAACTTAGAGACTGCATTAACTAAAAATTTGAGAGTGTGTGTCAGGGGACAGTAAATGTTCAGGGTGCCATACTCCTCTCCGTGTATCAACACCTTGAGAATGCCGAAGCATCTATACTCATCCTGGATTTGATCTGTCACCCAAAATGGGAAGTTCTTTCGTACCAGTCTGGCTACACCTCTTATTTTGGAGTTAAAGGAGGAAAAGAACAGCCTATCATATCCCCCTGCTGTAACTTCAGATGTTCCCTTTCAGTCAAGTGTGTCTCTTGCAACAGCGCAATGTCAACCCTTTCCTTGTCAAGATTTGAAAGCACCATTTTACTTCTAATGGGGGAATGGCTCCCCTTTGTGTTCCAGGTGCACTGTCTGAAAAGGTCATTGGCCATGACTGCACACTACAGCCTGCAGTCCCCCGAGAGGAAGAAGGCCATTCAATGAGCGATGAGTGGAGAAATAAACAGACTTTATCAAATCTGAAGATTATTCTTACAAACACTACCAGAACTAGCAAAACTAAAAAAATTAACCTCTCCCCCTAATTTAAACAAATAGACACAAAAAACACAAATTTCCAGAGAAACCCCCCCTTGCCCATAGGGGGCATTCACTCCCAACCTCATAACCATCCTTGTACCTTCCAGTTAAGGCTGCGCCCCAAACCCAAACAAGAAAAAGCACAGTTAAAAATCACACAACACCAGGTTATAGTCCAACAGGTTTAATTGGAAGCACACTAGCTTTCGGAGCGATGCTGCTTCATCAGGTGGTCGTGACTACCATCTGATGAAGGAGCATCGCTCCAAAAGCTAGTCCATCCAATTAAACCTGTTGGACTATAACCTGGTGTTGTGTGATTTATTACTTTGTACACCCCAGTCCAACACCAGCATCTCCAAATCAAGAAAAAAAACAATTATTATTGACATTCTCGCCAGTTAACGATGGACACCCACCCCTCCCCCTCCTCATCTCAGCCCCACACAACTTTACATCAAAGGAGTAACTACCCCTCAGCGACCCAAAACAAAACAACAGAATAACAAGTAACCTCAAAAGAGATATAATATAAACCATACCGGATTTTACACCTGAGCAATATCAAGCTTATCAATCTCGAAACCCCAAAATGGAAAAGAACAAAGAGAAAGAAGAAACAAAAATACAGTTATATTATGCCATTATCTGTACGCCTCTTTTCTTCCTTTCTTCTCGGCCAAAGTCTATCATTTTAGTGAGTCCAAAAATTCTTTTACTTCTTCCGCTGAGTCGAAGTTGTAGACAGCTCCCCCATAACTGAAATGCAGCACTGCGGGTATCTCAGAAAATTGAATGTTTAAGTCTCTCAGTTTTTTTTCATACCATCAAAGGCATTCCTTTTCTTAATTACAGCCCCAGAAAAGTCATGGAAGAACATTATTTTCGATCTTTAATAAGCTAAAGCCTGTGGATCTTTTCCCAGTCTTCTCGCTGTTTCTATTTTTAAAGACTTTTCCTTTTCATGATGGAGTCGCACTAGGACCAGGTGGAGACACTGGGCCAGCCCGGACCGACATATCCAGATCCAGTAGGCCTGCTCCACACTCACTCAACCTGACTCGATTTCCAGGCCCAGCAACTCCGCAAGCCATCCCTAGAAGATGCCAGCGAGGTTTTCACCTTCTTCACGCTCAGGTAAGCCCAATATCTGCCGATTTATTTTCTTCGACCTCGATTTTCGAGGTCATCTACTTGTTCCTGCAGGACCTGAACCTGGCCTTACAAAGTTTGGACCCATCCCTCAGAGGACTCCATCATGGCCTCCAAAGCCATGGTCCTCTGTTCCACAGCTTTCACGCGCCAATCCAAGGTCTGGATCTCCTGCTCATACTTTGCCAGCATGGCAGTGATTAGTTCCAGCACTCCCTCAAACTTTTCACAGAGTTTTGTAAATTCCGTTATAGTAACTGCTGCTGCTCCATTGAGGTGGCACAGTGGCTCAGCGGTTAGCACTGCTGCCTCACAGCATCAGGGACCTGGGTTCAATTCCAGTGATTGTCTTTGTGGACATATTGCACATTCTCCCCGTGTCTGCATGGGTTTCCTCTGGGTGCTCCAGTTTCTTCCCACAGTACAAAGATGCGCATGTTAGGTGAATTGGCCATGCTGAATTCCCCATAGTGTTAGATGTATTAGTCAGAGGAAAGTTGGTCTGGGTGGGTTACTCTTTGGAGGGTCGGTGTGGACTTGTTGGACCGAAGGGCCTGTTTCCACACTATAGGGAATCTAATACAACTCAAGGGCACCATCACAGGAGTCAAGGTAACGGCTGTGGGTGTACCCGACATAATCGAGGAGTGCCCTGCTTGCCGCACTCCCCAGGGCCTTTTCCCTTGGATGTCTTCATCTCAGCTCCAGATCTGCTAAATCCTGAGTTAAAAGGGTTCTAAGTATTCTACTTAATATAAACGAAATACCTTCCTCAGGGGTGACCAATGGGAGCAGGGCGGGGGTGTGGGCGAGGAGCCCACCATGGCACAGAGCCTAACACAGCAAACTGTTCAGACTGCCACCATGTTGAATCCCACCAAAAACAAGAATTTACAAGGATTTTTGTTCTTGTCTATCTGAAATGCTAATCTTATTTGATCTTCCAGACGGCCAGAATAGTTGGGAACTGAAACAACACTGCAAGGCACGAAGGGGGACTGCCTTGGTTGAAGGGAGAGCACGATCCTGGGATATGGATCTGTCTGCTGTAGATGGGTCACACTGTCCCGATCCCACCACAATGAATGTCCCGCATATAAACAATGAGCTCACCACAACCAAGAAATGCTGTTCTGAATTTAAAGTGTCTACTCGCAATATTTGCTATTGTGGGAAAGAAAGACAATTCCAATTAATTGTAGTGAGAAAGTTTATTGAATTTCTCTCTGTCCTGGTTCTGACTATCAGATGAATTGTATTGCCCAAACTGTCATTATAACTAAGGTGCTGAATTACTCAATCATTGTGCACTGCACATGTGAGTTTGTGCCCAACGTTTGTTGCTGTTCCCATAAACTCAACGCACGGACTGTACTTTTTCCACTTTTTATGTGATCCTATGTATCTCACCAGAGAGCCTGCAGTTGTCTGTCCTTCAGTAGGATATTGGGTATTAACTGAAATTCATCATCTAATCTTTATCAGAATGTAGATACCTTGGCATTTACAAAAAGGAAGAAGAATTTCCCCATTCAATTCCTTCCTCTTATCATTAATTATTATGGAATTACATCCAGTGAAAGAGGAAAATGAAGAGTAAATAACGAGAGAAGCACAGGATTATCTTATGGAATATGTTCAGTTTTTGAATTGTCTTCATAGATTAAATAGAGTGAGATACTGTTTGATTTTTTTCAAATCTGAAAGAATTGCAGGTGCTGGAACTCAGAAACAAAAAGAGAAATTGCTGGAACCACTCAGTCGATCTGTCTGCATCTGTGTAGAGAAATCTGACTTAATGTTTCTATTTCAGTGACTGTTCTTCAGAACATTGTGCTCATTTTCTGAGCCAGCACCTCTTACAGATTCCGTTTTAGTCCTGGTCAGCTAACGTCTCCAACCCGCTGCAATCCTTGTGGTGCAGTTACTCTCACAGGACTGTTCAAAAGAGAAACTTAATCAAATCAAATCCACGGTTGACAAACTTCACTTTCATTGGGTCTTGCTTATTTTGTCAAGCTATTAATGGAACATGTTAGACAAAGCAATATATGGTCTAAGGCTCCAGTCTCTTTGGAGGCATTGATTGGAGCTCCACTACTGCTATTTGTGTCAGACTCCTTCTGCTGTCTCACAGACACATTACATTTGTTTTTCACTGTGTCGTCAAATATGTTCAACCTGTCATTTTTGCTTCAATATGAGTTAAAAGCTGCCATTTTGGGGACTCAATGAATAGCTGTTAAGGCTTGTGAGATACCTCCCTGCAAATAAAATCCCCATTGACAGTTTGGTAACGTGACACGAATAATGCCAATTGGGGACCAGTAAGGAGACCCTTCACAAACAATGAGGGACAATACATCTATCTTGGGACAGGCTAAACAAAGACATGCATGTGAATTCTTAGAGGACTACATTCAAACCAGAACCCCATCAACAAATACATTGAATTGGACCCCATTTACCAACCTCACCCAGCACAACTAACCAAGCCACATAAATAGAAAGCGGGACCGAACACCAGCACTTCAACTTAGGCTTACTGATGATGTTACCCAGCATGGTGACGAAATATCTGAGAACAAATCTTCCAGCTCAGAGAACAAACTTACATGCAGACCCTTCCTCCCTGAATGGTCTTGATTCATCGACCTACCAGTTAACAGTTGAATGTGCTACCTACAAAATCCAAAAAAAGAGGGTTCGGATGCTTTTGTGAGTTATTTTCTTTTTAGAATACTTCCAATAAATGTGCTAAAATCCATCTGTTTAAAACAATCAATGAAAAGCGATGATCAGCAGCAAAATTTAATGATATAGCAAGATTAATGGGCAAGACCAGCGAGTTCTGTTTATATAGTATAGTGATTTTCGTGTTCACCTAATGTGCAAAAGATTCTCGCATCAAAGCCAGGCAGAGACAGCAGTGTTTCCTTGTTACGCGGGTGAGGGAGTGCTGTCCACACATGCTGTGACAAGGCCACAAAGCTTCTCATTTTTGCTGCCGTCTTCATCACCAAATCTTGCACTGAATGTACTCGCTGATATTTGCTATCCGGTGAGAAAGAAGATAATTCTAATTAATTGCCATGTGATTTTTTTTTTACTTTATCTCTGCTCTGGTTCTGAATATCAGCAGAAATGTACTGCATAGACTATCAACCTTTTAAAGAGCGCAGCTGGTGTGCCCTGTCTTCTTTCTGTCGTGTCGTTGTTATCGCCTTTGCATTATAATCAAAAGCACCTTGGTTCAACGCCAGATCTGGTGGTGTCACAGTGGACAACCGCTTCCTGTTGAATGCAATCTCAAAGTAATTTTTAAAAGGACCAATAGAGTTGTTGCCTGCCACGTCTCAAAATACATGAAGCAACAACCAGAAGACCTCAATCATCATTTGGAGTAGAGAAACATGCTCACATTTCAAGCTTTGACAGAGGGTCAGTTAGACTTGAAACGTCCGCTCTTTTCTGTCCTTACAGATGCTGCCAGACCTGCTGTGATTTTCCAGCATTTTCTCTTAAGGTTTCAGATTCCAGAATCCGGAGTAATTTGCTTTTATTCTCACATTTCAAAGCGTTAGACCCGTTAGCAGCTCATTCAGTCAACAACAGGAATGAGTGCATCTTTATGATTCTACAGATGCAGATGAATCTCTTAATATGCGCTGCCATATAGTCACTAGCATGAATGTGTGATCTTAAACAAATACTGAATGACAGTGCAGCTGAAACTGAGGAAATGGCAGACTGGTTACCAAAATCATGTTGCATCTGTATTGTCCTTCTATCACAAAGAAACCGGAAAATCTAAACAAGGACCAGAGGGAAGCGTGATATATACAGGTCTCTAGACTGGAAACGTTAATTTGCTTTCTCTTCATGAATGCTGCCTGACCCGCTGGGATCACCACTTTTTTTTGTATTCGGCTCTCGGGACAAACCGTTCTTATCCAATCAGCAACACCTTACTGTGTTTCCTGTACCCGATTTCGAACTGGGAACCTTAACTCGTCATTGACCGGATGAAGCTTCGATACTGTCTCACATCATTGATCGCTTTGCTAGAAACATATTATATCGTGTGCAACTTATGCAGAACTCGACCACACAAAACCTCTGCATGGCAAGCTACCGGTCAAGTGAGACATGCAGAAGGTGACAGTTACAATGACTGCACCTATTCTGCAGAAGAAGCGGTTCCAAAAAGTCCTCGGTTTGAAAAGATGAGCTGCTTTTGAATCCGTGAATGGCAGATCATGTTGTGAGGAGAAAGTGAGGACTGCAGATGCTGGAGATCAGAGCTGAAAATGTGTTGCTGGAAAAGTGCAGCAGGTCAGGCAGCATCCAATGAGCAGGAGAATCGACGTTTCGGGCATAAGCCCTTCTTCAGATCATGTTGTGAGACCGCTCTAACCTCTGTGCAGGTGTGAACTGCCTTCTCTCTAACCTCTGTGCAGGTGTGAACTGCCTTCTCCCTAACCTCTGTGCAGGTATGAACTGCCTTCTCTCTAACCTCTGTGCAGGTGTGAACTGCCTTCTTTCTAAGCTCTGTGCAGGTGTGAACAGCCTTCTCTCTATTCCTGAAGAACAAAGAACAAAAGAGGAGTGCAACACAGGAACAGGCCCTTCGGCCCTCCAAACATGTGCTGATCATCATGCCCTAACTACATTTTTAAAACCCTCAGTCCCTATTCGGTCGTATCCCTCTATTCCCTCCATATTCATGCTTCTGAAAAGTTGTCAATGTGTCTGCTTCCACCGTCTATTCTGGCAGTGTTCCAGTCTCCTACCACCCTCTGCATCTCCCTTAAACATTCCCTCTCTCATCTTGAACTTGTGCCCCTTGTAATTAAAACTTCAACCCGGGGAGAAATCCTCTGATTGCCCACTCTATCCATGCTTCCCATAATATTGTAGATCTCTTTCAGGTTTCCTTCCCCCCCACCCCCTCCCCCCCCAATCTATCTATATCCTGTTATATCCTTTCACAATAGTCAGCACAATCAGCAACTCCACCAATCTGCATGTTATCTGCAAACTGAATAATCAGACCACCCACATTTCCTCCAGATCATTTATATATACTACAGATGACAGAGGACGAATACTAATCACTGTGGAACACCATTAGTTACTGGTCTCCATTTTGAAACACATCCTTCAACTGCTACCCTCTGTCTTCTTTGACAAAGTCAGTGTTGTATCCATCTAGGCAGCCCATCCAAAATGTCTTGTGGTTTTAGCTTTTGCACCAATTTACCATGTGGGACTTTATCAAATTCCTTACTAAACTCCAAGTATATCTCAGTCCTTCCCTCATCAATTATCTTTGTCACCTCTTAGAAAATTCAATCAGGTTGGTGCAACATGAACTTCCCTGTACAAACCCATGCTGCCTGTCACTAACAAGTTCATTTTCCTCCAAATGTGCATGCATCTTGCCACTCCGTATCTTGTCAAAGAGCTTCCCTACCACAGATGGCAAGCTCACCAGGCTGTAATTTCTTGGATTATTCCTATTTCCTTACTTAAACAAGGGAACAACATTAGCTAATCTCCTGTCTTCTGGAACAATGCCTGTGGTCAAAGAGGATGTGAAGATATCTGCTAACGCCCCAAATACATCTTCCTTTTGCCTCTCACATTAACCTGGGATTGATCACATCTAACCTTGGGGACTTGTCTACCTTAATGCAACCTAGAATACTTAATATATTCTCCTTCAATATATTGACATTCTCTCCAGTATTCACACACACTCATCCCTGACCTAAACATTAGTCATGTCCTTCTCCTTGGTGAATAACTATACAAAGTACTTAGTAAGGATCTCTCCCACTTTCTGTGATTCCGCACAAGACTTCCCTCATTTGCCCTTGCCTATCTTTCCCTTGCCACTCTCTTTCTTCTACTATATACAAAAAGCTTTGGGATTCTCCTTGACCCTGTTTGCTAAAGACATTTCATGGCCCCTTTTAGCCTTCCTAATACCATGCTTAAGTTCCTTCCTCTTTTATCTATACTCCTCAAGAGCTTTGTCAGTTTATGGCTGCCTAGACCTATCATATGTTTCCTTTTGACTAAGCTTACAATTTCCCTTGTTATCCCAATCCTGTCATTCCTATCCTTCAGTTTTGCAGGGACATCCATTTTAAGCAACTGGTCTTTAAAAGCCTCCCACATGTCAGATGTAGATTTGCTGTCACATAACTGCTCCCAATCCATATTCCCCAGTTCCTGTCTAATTTTGGCCCTTGTCCAGTTAAGCATCCTCATCTGAGGGCCATTGTTGTCGTTTTCCATAACTATTTGACATCTTATGGAGTTATGGTCACTAAGCACAAAATGCTCTCCTACTGAAACATCAATCACCTGTCCTGGCACATTCCCTAATTGCTCTTTTCTCTCCTTAGAGATGCTGTCAGGCCAGCTGATATTTTCCAGCATTTTCTCTTTTGGTTCCCTAATTGCAAGTCTAGTATGACCTCTTCTCAGGATTGTCAACATACTGTGTCAAAAAGCCCTCCTGGACACATCTAGCAAAGTGCTCCCCATTTGAGCACCTGAGTCTAAAGGAATCCCTGATAATAAGAGCAAATTTAAAGTCACTCACCACAACTACCCTGTTTTTTTTTCAAACACTAGTTTAAATCCTCCTGAACATGTATCTTGTCATTCTCCTTAACCATGCATTTTCCTGAGCAGCTTCCAAACTTTGGCAAGAGCAAATATCACATGGCCAGAAACTTAGTTACAAATATGTGTGGAAAACAAAGTAAAGTGACTCACTAGATTATGCAAAATGCCTCAGTGTTTATTTAGAGATGGACAGAAGGCAGTTTCCAAGCATAATGAAAGAACATAGAACATAGAAGGCACTCAGAGGTGTCAACGAGGTACTAACTGTGGGTGGCTGATCTTTGTTCTAGATGTTTGGTGATGGTGGCCACAATTCTGTGACTTTCACCTTGGTTATGGAGAGAGATACGTGCGCACAACAAGGTAGATTTTACAATTGGGGGAAGGGAAATTACGATGCTGTAAGACAGGATTTGAGGAGCATACGTTGGGAGCATAGGCTGTTAGGGAAGGATGTGGTGGAAATGTGGGACTTTTTCAAGGAGCAGATACGACGTGTCCTTGATATGTATGTACCGATCAGGCAGGGAAGAAATGGTCGTGTGAGGGAGCCTTGGTTGACGAGGGAGGTTGAATGTCTAGTAAAGAGGAAGAAGGAGGCTTACATAAGGTTGAGGAAACAAGGTTCAGACAGAGCAGTGGAGGGATACAGGATAGCCAGAAGGGACCTGAAGAAAGGGATTAGGAGAGCTAAGAGAGGGCATGAAAAATCCCTGGCGGATAGGATCAAGGATAACCCCAAGGCATTCTATGCATATGTGAGAAACCTGAGAATGACGAGAACGAGGGTAGGTCCGATCAAGGACAGTGGTGGGAGACTGTGTATTGAGTCGGAAGAGATAGGAGAGGTCTTGAACAAGTACTTCTCTTCAGTATTTACGAACGAGAGGGACCGTATTGTTGAAGAGGAGAGTGTGAAACGGACTGATAAGCTAGAAGAGATACCTGTTAGGAAGGAAGATGTGTTGGACATTTTGAACAACTTGAGGATAGACAAGTCCCCCGGGCCTGACGGGATATATCCTAGGATTATGTGGGAAGCAAGAGAGGAAATTGCAGTACCGTTGGCAATGATCTTCTCGTCTTCACTGGCAACTGGGGTGGTACCAGGGGACTGGAGAGTAGCGAATGTTGTGCCCCTGTTCAAAAAAGGGAATAGGGATAACCCCGGGAATTACAGGCCAGTTAGTCTTACTTCTGTGGCAGGCAAAGTAATGGAAAGGGTACTGAGGGATAGGATTTACGAGTATCTGGAAAGACACTGCTTGATTAGGGACAGCCAGCACGGATTTGTGAAGGGTAGGTCTTGCCTTACAAGTCTTATTGAATTCTTCGAGGAGGTGACCAAGCATGTGGATGAGGGTAGAGCAGTGGATGTAGTGTACATGGATTTTAGTAAGGCATTTGATAAGGTTCCCCATGGTAGGGTTATGCGGAAAGTCAGGAGGCATGGGATAGAGGGAAATTTGGCCAATTGGATAGAAAACTGGCTAACCGGTAGAAGTCAGAGAGTGGTGGTAGATGGTAAATATTCAGCATGGAGTCCAGTTACAAGTGGAGTTCCGCAGGGATCAGTTCTGGGTCCTCTGCTGTTTGTAATTTTTATTAATGACTTAGAGGAGGGAGTCGAAGGGTGGGTCAGTAAATTTGCAGATGATACAAAGATAGGTGGAGTTGTGGACAGTGAGGAGGGCTGTTGTCGGCTGCAGAGGGACTTAGATAGGATGCAGAGCTGGGCTGAGGAGTGGCAGATGGAGTTCAACCCTGCCAAGTGTGAGGTTGTCCATTTTGGAAGAACAAATCAGAATGCGGAATACAGGGTTAATGGTAGGGTTCTTGGTCAGGTGGAGGAACAGAGGGATCTTGGGGTCTATGTACATAGATCTTTGAAGGTTGCCACTCAGGTGGATAGAGTTTGTAAGAAGGCCTATGGAGTATTATCGTTCATTAGCAGAGGGATTGAATTCAAGAGTCGTGAGGTGATGTTGCAGCTGTACAGGACTTTGGTTAGGCCACATTTGGAGTACTGTGTGCAGTTCTGGTCGCCTCACTTTAGGAAAGATGTGGAAGCTTTGGAGAGGGTGCAGAGAAGATTTACCAGGATGTTGCCTGGAATGGAGAGTAGGTCGTAAGAGGATAGGTTGAGAGTTCTCGGCCTTTTCTCGTTGGAACGGCGAAGGATGAGGGGTGACTTGATAGAGGTTTATAAGATGATCAGAGGAATAGATAGAGTGGACAGTCAGAAACTTTTTCCCCGGGTACAACAGAGTGTTACAAGGGGACATAAATTTAAGGTGAAGGGTGGAAGGTATAGGGGAGATGTCAGGGGTGGGTTCTTTACCCAGAGAGTGGTGGGGGCATGGAATGCGCTGCCCGAGGGAGTGGGAGAGTCAGATTCATTGGCGACCTTTAAGCGGCATTTGGATAGGTACATGGATGGGTGCTTAATCTAGGATAGAAGTTCGGCACAACATCGTGGGCCGAAGGGCCTGTTCTGTGCTGTATTGTTCTATGTTCTATGTTCTATGTTCTATGTTAAAAACGTGTCTGGCACTGAGTAGCCTCTTCTTGCTGACTGATGATGAAAGAAGGTTTCTCCCCAGGCCTGCGTGTATCTCGCTTTCCTTTCCTCCAAGTTTAGATTTTACTGCTCCTCTGTGATATAAAGGTTAAACAAATGCAACGTGAATTGGCAGATTGTCTGCCATTTCCTCTTTCTCAGCCACAGCATGGTTTGGGTCTGTCTTTCTGAGCATACGTCAATGAACACCACTCTATGAATCCATGCATTCCTGTTATTCCATGAACGATATGCTGATGGGTGCAGCGCGAATGCAAACATGTTTCTTTACTCCAAATAAGTGGAGGATAATGGACCTGAAACATAAACTCTGATTTCTCTCAACAGATGCTGCCTAACCTGCTGAGCTTTTTCAGCAATTTCTGTTTTTTTTCCTTTCTGATTCCCAACAGCCGCAAGATTTGTGGGTTTATTTTCAGATTATTGAGGTTCTGGTTTTGATTCATTTATTTTGAGAAATAGCAGACAGCAACAGCAACTGAATTAGGCCTTTCAGAGTGCTTTTGAGATAATAATGAATACTAAGGGAACAGTTTTCCACTGGGACATCAGCACTTCTCTCCTGGTTTTGAACTGAAGCCTTTCACAGGTAAAGTGAATGTGATAGCCACGACAGAAATAACATACAAGAAGATGGATAGAAAACTGGGTGGCAGAGAGGAAACAAAGAGTAAGAATTGATGGGTTTAATTTAAATTGGCAGGAAGAAACTCGTGGGGTGTCACAGGGGTCCGTCATTGGACCCCAGCTATTCACAATACATATTAATGATTTGGATGAAGGAACAAAATTTGATATCTCAAAGTTTTCAGGTGATACCAAGTTGGGTGGAGAGTGAACTGATGAGGGCACAGAGATCCTTAATCATGATCTGGACAGGAAGGGGGAGTGGGCCAATCAATGGCAGATTCAGTATGATTTGGATAAATGTGAGGTTCTACACTTTGGAAGCAAAAACAAGGTGGCAGATTCCTACCTGAATGGCTGTAAATTGGGAGAGGGGAGTGTGCAGTGGGACCTGGGTGTCCTTGTGCACCAGGCACTGAAGAGAAGCATACAGGTGCAGCAGGTAGTAAAGGAGGGAAATGGGATGTTGGCCTTCATTGTGAGAGGGTTCGAGTACAGGATCAGGGATGTGTTGTTGCAGTTACACAGGGCCTTGGTGAGGCCACACCGAGAGAGTTTTGATCTGCTTTTCAGAAGAAGGATGCTCTTGTTCTCGAGAGAGTGCAGTGAAGGTTTCCCAGCCTTATTCCCGGGATACCGGGACTGATGTATGAGTAGAGATTGATGAGGTTAGGATTGTTTTTGCTGAAGTTAAGATGAGTGAGGGGAGATCTCATAGACATGTATAAAATTCTAACAGGGCTGGACAGGGTAGATGCAGGGAGGGTGTTCCTGATGGTGGGTTTGGCCAAAACGGGATGGATCATTTAGGACAGAGATGAGGAGACATTTCTTCACCAAATGAGGGGTGAGCCTATGGAATTTATTACTATATGGAGTAGTTAACCAAAACATGGAATACGTTCAAGAGGCAGTTGGATACAGCACTTGGGGTGAATGGAATCAAAAGGTTATGGGAGAAAGTAGGATGAGACTGTTGAACCATGATTGTGATGAATGTCAGGGCACGCTACAAGTGTCGAACAGCTTCCTCCTGCTCCTATCTTTTATGTTTTTTATGTTTCCATGTCTGCCACATCTTATCAGCTCCAGATGGACCCAATTATTCTGCAGACATATTTTAACCCACACATCTCACAGTTATTTTTAAGATAATGATCAAACATTTGATCACTACATAACTCCATTCAATATGGGAGAAATCTGTGAAGAAATTGAATTCAAACCAAGTCTCCACAATGCTGTGTCCATCATCTCCACTGTGAGAAATGAAGAAAAGCAGGATTTCATACTGCACTCTCCAATTCCCCACTGCCAGGAGAAAGCAGCCACTGCACCTTTATGCCCATTCCTGGGATGCACAATCCTGCAGCCAGTCCAACCCTCCCAACACATGGAGAACAGGCTCACAAAGCCACAGGGAGATTATATCTGTGTCATAAAACCTCCGAGCAGCATTGACAGAATCTTGAAAGAGTTCTGAACACAAATCGCAACAACTTTTGAAATGTTTAGAACTAAATGTGTTAACTTTACTAAAATGCTGATTGTTGTAAATCTGAGGAAGAGCTCCATGTGATTTGACTTTTTGATTTGCATTTTTCCTCAGAGCCATAGAGTCATACAGCATGGGAACAGATCCTTCGGTGCAACCAGTCCATGCCGACCATAATTCCAAACGATCCTTGTCCCACCTTCCTGCACTTGGCCCATATCCCTCCAAACATTTCTTATGCATGCACTTACGCCATTGTATTTTCAACATTTTAACTGTACCCGCAACATTCACTGCCTCTGGAAGTTCATTCCACAAATAAACAACTCTCTGTATAAAGATGCTACTGATGTATTTATTAAATTGTTCTCCTTAAAAATATGTCCCTTAGTCTTGAAATCCCCCCACCCTGGGGAAAAGACACCTTCCAATCAGCATTGGAGTATTTGAACCAAAGGAGAAAGTGAGGACTGCAGATGCTGGAGTCGCAAAACTTGCGAAACTTTCGCCCACACCTCCCCCCTTACTTCCCTCCAAGGCCCCAAGGGATCCTTCCATATCTACCACAAATTCACCTGCACCTCCACACACATCATTTACTGTATCCGCTGCACCCAATGTGGCCTCCTCAATATTGGGGAGTCAGGCTGCCTCCTTGCAGAACGTTTCAGAGAACACCTCTGGGACACCCGCACCAACCAACCCAACCACCCCATGGCTCAACACTTCAACTCCCCCTCCCACTCCACCAAGGACATGCAGGTCCTTGGACTCCTCCATCGCCAGACCATTGCAAAACGACGGCTGGAGGAAGAGCGCCTCATCTTCCGCCTAGGAACCCTGCAACCACAAGGGATGAACTGAGATTTCTCCAGTTTCCTCATTTTCCCTCCCCCCACCTTGTCTCAGTCCCAACCCTCAAACTCAGCACCATCTTCCTGACCTCTCCGCCCCCACCCCCACTCTGGCCTATCACCCTCACCTTCACCTCCTTCCACCTGTCGCATTTCCAACGCCCCTCCCCCAAGTCCCTCCTCCCTACCTTTTATCTTAGCCTGCTTGGCACACTCTCCTCATTCATGAAGAAGGACGCATGCCCGAAACGTTGATTCTCCTGCTCCTTGGATGCTGCCCAACCTGCTGTGCTTTTCCAGCAACACATTTTCAGCATTTGAACCAAATGGCCTGGTTCCATGCAGTATGTCTGTATGATTTTGTGTGTGAGGAAGTAGTTCGAGTCTACCAATCTTAACCTCCATTAGATTAGGTTTCCCTTACTAACAGCAGACTGTGCCATAAAGAATACAGCAGTTCAAGAAGGTACTTTACTAGCTCTTTCTCCAGGTCAACGAAGGAATATCCAAAAAAGAACTTGGTTCAGTCAAGGACGCCTACATCGTTTATAATGAATGTTTAATTACAAACATAGATGTTAAACGAATTTTCACTCGATGTAATCCAAGAAGGAATTAGAAAAAAATCTGTAAAATAATCCTGAGTTTCTGCTTTCCCTTTCTCTTTCATTAGATATCATTCCAGACGAAGTAATTATGGACAGGAAGGAGGACGAGGGTCGGGAAGAGAATGTTCTCAGTGTCAGATTTCTCGAGATCCGGGTCATGACCTCGAGTCCTGGTTCAAAGTTCACCAAGTCAGATGGTGGCATTTTAATTGATTAACGAATTAAGAGTCTGATGATGCCCATTGAACAGCTGTGTACCGTTGGAACAGCATTTAACAGTTGTCTTTCGATAAGGAAGCCAGCAACCTCCAGATGTACATGAGCAGGAGGAGGGAGACCTTGCTGGGGGTAGTGATCGTGTTGGAGCCATTGGTAACTGCTCTTCACCTTGGAGAGCGAACTCTCAGATCAAGGCACCGAGTGTGTGGCTCGAGTACATGTCTCTGATGTTCAGCGTCTCATTTTGGACTGAGTGAACTAATCGAACGCTTACTTTTCTCTGGAGCTGAATACACCTGGAAGTTTTGAATTTCAAGACACTGAAACCTATCAACTCAATATATGGCCAAGATGCCAGTTCATTGCTGGTCAGTCATCAAAAACATCATCCACATCTTTCACTTTCCAGCTGTAACTCCTTCAGAACATTGTCATCCTTTTTCAGCATTTGTTCCAGAATTTAACATTTAACATTCATATTTAAGCCTCAGCTTTAAGCAGCCCATGTGACTCCCAGTCACTCTGAGATGGATTATTCACTGCTTCAATAAACCGTTCTGTCAT
The DNA here is from genome assembly GCF_047496795.1 of Chiloscyllium punctatum. Taxonomy (NCBI): domain Eukaryota; kingdom Metazoa; phylum Chordata; class Chondrichthyes; order Orectolobiformes; family Hemiscylliidae; genus Chiloscyllium; species Chiloscyllium punctatum. Next base: position 59,190,258 of record NC_092780.1, on the reverse strand, counting down.
ATCCTCAACCAAGTACCCATCCGTCACCAACTTACTAAACATTGGCAGCACTTGTTCTGCGGGTCAGCAATTTTTTGGACTCATTTTAGGGACAGAATTTTCAAAGTTTCAATTTAAAGGTTCAAAGGACGGAAGAACGTGCTGCAGCCCCATCGGCAAATTTAAAATGATTTCATTTCTTTCACACGTGCAGAAACGTTCATCCGGACGGACTTTCCATAAATTGCATCAGCCGAGGTTTCTCTGTTGTCACTCACTCGGGATTATGTCAAAGCTGCTCAGAGGATGAGTGAGCGTGATGTAATGTCCCCGGGGTTTTCCTGAGTCTGTATTCCACCTGTTGGGAGATCTGGCGCGTTTTGGAGGATTGAGCTCTCCAGCTGTTGATTGAACTGGCTGCTCTCTGCTGGCAGCAGGGAGTGGAGAGTGTGGGGTCAAATCCGACTACTGTCCCTGGAGCAGGGATCAGAAAATGATCATTGGCTTGTTTTCCCGAAATGTTAAGTGTTTCCGCTCTCGGAGAACATTTTTATTAACTTCATAGCTATACAAACCACAGTACAACACCAACAATACACAAGAGAAATAGGCGGAAAACCATGATGTGTCCGCAATCTCACAAAACAAACAATACTCCATAAAACAGAGTCACTCTCCTTGTAAAAGGCACCACAATGAGACAAATCCAGAAAGAGTCCGCTCCAGCTCCTAAAAGCAAAGTTTACAGCAAGCAAAAACCCACAATATACGATTGCAAACACGTTGCTTTCTTTTGTGCCTGGTTACAGGCGATGTGTATTCTACCAAGCACAACAAAGCCGAAAACAGTACTCAACAGGGAAAACAGTGATTATATAACTTCACTCCCCCGATACCCTCCAGTCCCTGGAGAGCGTCCACACCTCCTTCCACCGGCCCATACCACGTACTGATCACATCATCCTTGGCTCGCTTTCAGGCGGGACTGACTGACCTTCCCCAGGTAAAAACAAGGACTGCAGATGCTGGAAACCAGAGTCTAGATCAGAGTGGTGCTGGAAAAGCACAGCAGGTCAGACAGCATCCGAGGAGCAGGGAAATCGACGTTTCGGGCAAAAGCCCTTCATCAGGAATACAGCAGGCCTGCTTTCCTCTGTGACCGGTTTTCTTTCATACAAAACCGTCCATAGACAAAGCCACCCCTCTCCTGGTTATTTATTTTTTCTTTCCGCCGCACCACATTGTGTGTGTGCAGGTGTGAGACACAGTGAAAGACACAAGGTTATGAATCTTTTTTCGATTTCTAAGTCGGTTTATTGACTTATTTATTTCAATCAATTTATTAAGCACTTAAATGAATAACACCACTCTTTTAAGTACAACATATATCTCAATCACTGTCTTCCAGTACCTGGAACCAAAACGGATTATGTGGGAAAGCTGGTTCGGCTGGAACTCTTTGCGACGTCTAGATTGGAGCGGTGCTGGAAAAGCACAGCAGGTCAGGCAGCATCAGAGGAGCAGGAAAATCGATGCTTCTGGCAAAAGCCCTTCATCATGAATAGAGGCAGAGTTCAAAGTTTGGGAGAAGATTTGGGAGAGAGGCAGAGTGCCTGCAAGGTGGAGAGATAAATGGGAGGGGGGGTGTGGGCCTGGGGAGAAGGTAGCAAAGAGTACAATAGGTGAATGGGGGTGGGGATGGAGGTGATAGGTCAGAGGGGAGGGTGGAGCAGATAGATGGGAAGGGAGATTGGCAGGTAGCTGAAAATGTGTTGCTGGTAAAGTGCAGCAGGTCAGGCAGCATCCAAGGAACAGGAGATTGGCAGGTCGGACAGGTCATGAGGACAGTGCTGAGCTGGAAGTTCATCCCCACCTCCATCCACGCATTGTACTCTTTGCTACCTTCTCCCCAGCCCCACCCCCTCCCATTTACCTTTCCACCCTGTTACTTGAAATAGCATTCAGATCGTCCTACTTATCAAAGTCATAGTCATAAATATAAAGAAAATTACAAACTGGTTCATAATATCATACTCATTTTCTTTTTGTTCTGCAGCAAATACATTGTTGACAATTTCTACATCTTGCAAGATACACATAAAATGTTAATGAACACACAGCAAAAAATGCTAGGAAGTAGCTATGTCTATGTTAATGCGAATATTCTACAGTCAGCAGCCATTACAACCCTCTTTCATATGAGCTAGCTTTTGGTTTCTGAGGCCAATTCCTGATGTCATGCACTTCCATTTCTTAACTTTCTGTTTCAACAAGCAAAATAACACTACAGCAATAAGTCTAACAAATTAGTATAACAATCACGTCAGACAAAATTCTCATCCACAGATGGACCTAAGTGCACAGTCCCCAATTCTAAACTTTATGTCAGATGATACCTTCCTCTTCTGTGTGAGTTTTAATCTCCTTCTCGCATTAAGCTCACTTATAGATAACTTATTTTGTCTGAAAAATGATCATCATCCAGTCTGCAGTGAAATGTGGAATAGATGGAAGTTCTGTAGGTACGAACCCCCCATAAGTCTTCACCTGTGACACTTGGGTGGACGGATACAGTTGTGTCAAGTTTCTCATCAGGTTCTGGTTTAAACAGATTTTGGTGGGTAATGGTTAATTCACAAGAGATATTTCTGACAGCCACATTCTGTTCATCCAGGATGCAGCATGTCCTTCCTTTTTAGTCTCCTTAGGTTGCCATGGTGATATCGTTGGTATCTCCTGCTGAGGTATGTTTAAGAAAAGTTTTTTTTTGTTCATCTGCAAGATATACAATGAGCAATTCTCATAACAGGCAAATCCACATAGTTAGTTCTTCCAGACATTCCCAATGACTTCCCACCTTGATGATGTTGGGAAAAATGCACACCCATTTTCAATCCCTCAAGAACTATAGCATGGGTTGGTGAACTGCTTAATGATATCCAAGTTCCTTTATGATATTTACCCACATTACGAACTCACATTAGGGGATATTGGCCAATCAAGGATAGTACTGGGAATTTGTGCGTGGAGTCAGAGGAAATAGGGGAAGTGATTAATGAATATTTTCTGTCAGTATTCCCACTGGAAAAAGACAATGTTGTTGAGGAGAATACTGAGATACAGGCTACTAGACGAGATGAGGTTGAGGTTCACAAGGAGGAGGTGTTAGCAATTCTGGGAAGTGTAAAAATAGATAAGTCTCCTGGGTTGGATGGGATTTATCCTAGGATTCTGGAAAGCCAGGGAGAAGATTGCAGAGCCTTTGGCTTTAATCTTTATGTTGTCATTGCCTACAGGAATAATGCCGGAAGACTGGAGGTTTGCAAATGTTGTCACCTTGTTCAAGAAGTAGAGTAAAGATCAACCCTGGTAATTATAGCCCAGTGAGCCTTACTTCAGTTGTGGGCAAAGTGTTGAAAAAGATTAAAAGAGATAGAAATAATAATCATCTAGAAAGGAATAAGTTGATTAGAGTTACTCTGCACGGTTTTGTGAAGGGTAGGTTGTGCCTCACAAAAATAATTGAGACCTTTGAGATCACCAACAGGTAGATGAGGGTAAAGCGGTTGATGTGGTGTATGTGGATTTCAGTAAAGCATTTGATAAGGTTCCCCATCGTAGGCTATTGCACAAAATATAGAGGCATGGGATTGAGGGTGATTTAGTGGTTTGGATCAGAAATTAGCTCGGTGAAAGAAGACAGAGGGTGATGGTTGATGGGAAATGTTCATTCTGGAGTTCGGTTACAAGTGATGTACCACAAAGATCTGTTTTAGGGCCACTGCTGTTTGTCATTTTTATAAATTACCTAGATCAGGGTGTAGAAGGATGGGTTAGTAAATTTACAGATGACTGTAAGTTTGTTAGAATTGTATACAGTGCCGAAGGAATTTGTAGGTTACAGAGGGACTTAGATAAGCTGCAGATCTGGGCTGAGAGGTGGCAAATAGGTGGCAAATGTGAAAAAGTGTGAGGTAATTCACTTTGGAAGGAGTAACAGGAATGCAGAGTACTGGGTTAATGGTGAGATTCTTGGTAGTATATATGAACAGGGAGATCTCACTGTCCATGTGCATAGATCCCTGAAAGTTGCCACCCAGGTTGATAGGGATGTTAAGAAGGCATATGGTGTGTTTGCTTTTATTTGTAGAGGGACTGGATTTCAGAGCCATGAGGTCGTGCTGCAGCTGTACAAAACTCTGTTGTGGCCGTACTTGGAGTGTTGCCTACAGTTCTGGTAACCACATTATCGGAAGGATGTGGAAGCTTTGGAAATGGTTCAAAAGAGATTTACTGGGATGTTGCTTGGTATGGAGGGAAGGTCTTATGAGGAAAGGCTGAGGGACTTGAGGCCTTTTTTTTAGAGAGAAGAAGGTTGCGAGGTGACTTAATTGACACATAAAAGATAATCAGAGCGTTACATAGGGTGTACAGGGAGAGCCTTTTTCCTTGGATGATGATGGCGAGCATGAGGGGACCTGTCTTTAAATTGAGGGGTGATAGATATAGGACAGATGTCAGAGGTAGTTTTTTTTACTCAGAGAGTAGTAGGGGCATGGAACGGCCTGCCTGCAACAGTAGTAGACTCGCCAACTTTAAGGGCATTTACATGGTCATTGGAATGATGTATGGATGAAAATGGAATAGTGTAGGTTAGATGGGCTTCAGATTGGTTTCACAGGTTGGGACAACATCGAGGTTCCAAGTACCTGTACTGTTATGTTCTATGTTATTTTTTCCTATGTTTGGGCATAGGAAGCAATGCATCAACGTAAAGCTAACCTCGATTATCATCGCAGATGCTGAATACCTGGTTGTTGAGAGGGAAACATCTGATGTGACGTAAGGGCATATTCTCCCCCACTCATATCTACAGTTGCTCATCCAACATCAAATTCGTTAATTCATCCACTTGCACCATATTTGTGCTAACCATGGAGAGGAGTTGGTTTGAAAGAATTGAACAAAATGTAGCTTTTTTACAGTGGTTTGCTGCATGAGCAATCCTATCTGTAATCTCAGTCGTAATGTTTTGAGGGTTATGAAAATGTTGATGCTGATTCGGGGTATATGTGACGATTCTATCCTATCCTACCCAATTCCTTGATCCTGGGATTCCTGGCCTACTATTAGCTTCATCTTTTCCTGGTGAATCTTAACTGAGCCTCCAAATCTGCTATGCTGAGAATATTAACAGTGGTCAACCCTGATCCAGAGATTGCTCCCACCAAATCTATTTGTGGTGCAAATTCACTACAACTCAGTTGTCTCCAGGTCCCAACAATGAAGAACGCTTCATCTTCCGCCTTGAGATACTTCAACCACCCGGCATCAATGTTGACTTCACCAGTTTCCTTATCTTCGCTCCGTCCACCTCATCCCAGATCCAACCCTCCACCTCATCCTCGATCCAACCTTCCAACTCAGCACTGCCCTCTTGAACTGTCCTATCTGTCCATCTTTCTTCCCACCAATCTGCTCCACCCTCCCCACTGACCTATCACATTTACCCCCCACCTACATCCACTGACATTCCTCCTCAGCCCCACCCCTCTATTGTCTCTCAGCCCCCTTAACCCGCCACAATCTTGATGAAGGATTTATGCGCAAAACGTTGATTCTGCTACTACTCAGAGTCTGCATGATCCATTGTGTTTTTCAAGCACCACACTTTTCAACTGTCATCTCCAGCACCTGCAGTCCTCACTTTCTCCTAGTTTACTCGAAGTCACTTGACTAAGCTGTGAAATACTATAGGTCTCCAATTCTCAAGGCTTAATTTGTCTCAGACCATGTATAAAGTTAGGGTTTTTGACTGGCAGATCAGATGTCTGAAGTAACGGTTGGATCCCAAAATTCAATAAAATGACCTACATTTCATCTGAACACGCTATTGTTACCCATGACATTTCTTCGGATACTTAATGTTTTATGCTCACACTCAGTCATTGCCATCCTGCTCCCCTCATAATACAACTCCGTCAGCTGCCTGTCCCAAGATCCCACTATTACACTCATTGATGATTAATTCTCCCACGTTTGTCTCTCCCACTATTTTATTGCCTTGTCTGAATATCCTGTGAAGCCAAACTTTCTGTTCTTATTTACAGTTCTTTTTTCTGTATCTTTTATTGAATTTATAAGCTAACCTCCTCACCTCCTCCGGCGACTCACATTCATCAAGGGCTGGTTATAGCCTTCCATTCCATACCCTCATCCATTTCATTTGGAGAGTGGATTGTGAAAGTGTTCCCCTTTTTGTTTTTCTTTCATTTTAATTACCATTGGTCAGCCTGAGGAGTCCACCTGACCCTGAGGAGTCCATCTGACTCAAAAGGGCTTGGCACAATGGTATACCTCCCAGATCAATATTTTGTTCAGGTTGCTCTGGTCCTGCATTTCCCTGGTCTGGACTCCAAAACCAGTCCCATTCAAAGTTTCATAATTCTGGAATATTACATTTTTTTAACATGATGTGTAAACGATGATAATGACCCTAACTCCCTCCTAATCATTTTAGTTTGTTTATATGATACCAGCCATTCTTATTAGGTATTGTGAGCACCTTGTGTATTCGTGGACTTGCTTTGTTTATCACTTCATATGGTCCTGCAAATGCAGTGGCCAGGAAGGATGTTGATGGAAGCACAGTTATGATTACCTGTTGCTCTGCCTGCAGATCTACTGGCTTTATCTTAGAGTCAAAGAGGCCTCACTTTGTTGTTTCTTTCTTCACATATTTTTGGCAGCCACATTAAGTGCTTCTATGACACTCTTAAGCATTTGTTGTACCCACTTATCCTTATCCTTATTTTTTCACAAATTTGTGGCTCGGATATGTCTAATCCCAGCAGTTGTTCCAGGTCACACATCCCCTAATGCGTCATTGATCAATAGAGGGTAAATCCTGTAGAGGAAGCTACAGTGCTTCTGATTATCGTCAGAACATAAGGAAGTACCATCAGCCAAGTTATCTCGTGCTGCTGCACCATTTTGGCCAACATATTGTTAAAGTTTGACTCATTCTTTCATCTATCCAATTGGTTTGGGGACTATAGGATTTGTGGAATCTTTGTTTCAACCCCAGCAGTGTCATGGCATACTGCATCATCCGGGGAATAAAATGCATTACTTAATCTGATTCCTTGGCAAGCCCTAACAAGTAAAAATCTTTTCTAAAAGTACTTTTACCGTAATTTAGCAGTATCATTTCAAGTTTGAAATGCATCCACCCATTTGATGAAGATATCTACTATCATCAGGGTATACTTATATCCTCAAGTAGTTGGGGGTAGGGGACACACAAAGAAAATTTGTGGACGTATCCAGGGCCCTTCACTGGCCTTGTGTGTTCCTCCTTCATATTTTCATCAGGGTTATTTCAGGCACATATCAGACAATTTTTTTCACGTAATATTTCATTTGTGGTCAACGGTTTACAGGGTACCTCCTTCAATACCTCCAACTTTTGGTGTTCATATATATCATGGTATCAATAAATCATCTGATTCCTTTCTCTATCTGGGTACTATAAAGTTTCCTTCACACAATGCCACACCCGTGTATGCAGTTTTGTTCCTTATATTCTTCTCACTTGTTCCGTTCCATTACTCCTTGTAATTCTTTATACTTCCTTTGTTGTCCTGCTAAATCAGTTGCGGCAGATCTTTCTCTTTTTGTGCTTCTATTTCCTCTATCTGAGACTGCCATTCTTCTCCAGCTATCGCCCCATGTTTGGTTCATTCATCTGTCTTTCTATTTCCCTCTTGTGGTAACTTAAAATGAGCTTTTTACTTTCATCAATCTATATTCCTTCCCTTTTGCGGTTTTAAAGAAGTACCTCAGCACTGGGCAGACAGTAGAGCGTTCCCATTTGCTGACACAAAACCTCTCACCTCCCACAAGGGTGTGTATTTTGTCAGTGTTGCATGTGTATATACGATATGAATAGATAGTCGATCCCGTGCGGTTTTGTCTGGATGACTCAGTATAAGACCATAAGATAAAGGAGTGGAAATTAGTCCATCTGACCCATCAAATCTGCTCCACCATTCAATTATAGCTAATGCATTTCACAGCCCCATTCTCCAGCCTTCTCCCCATAACCTTTAATCCCCTTAACAATAAAGAACCTATCTATTTCTGTCTTAAATATACTCAATGACCTTGCCTCCATAGCCTTCTGTGGTAATGAATTCCATAGATGTACCATTCTTTGGCTGAGGAAGTTTCTCCTTACCTCCATTCTAAGGGGTCTTCACTTTGCTCTAAATTTGTGCCTTTGGGTCCTATTCTCTCCTGTTAATGTAACCATCTTCCCAGCATTCTCTCTCTCCAGGCCTTTCAGTATTCTGTAAGCTTCAATTAGATCCCCCATCATCCTCTGAACTTAGAGTATCAAATCCTCAAATGTTCCTCACATGATAAGCCTGTCGTTCCTGCGATCATTTTCATGAACCTCCTCTGGAGGTGTTCCATGTCCAGAACATCCTTCACAAAACTGCCACAATATTCTAAATGTGATCTGACCAGAGCCTTTTAAAGACTCAGAAGTAAATCCCTACTTTTATATTCTAGTTCTTTCAAAATAAATGCCGACATTTCATTTGCCTTCCTAACCACTGACTCAGCCTTCAAGTTAACTTTAAGAAATTCTGGGCTAGCTCTTATCAAGGCCCTTTGCACTTGGAGTTTTGAATTTTCTCCAGATGTAGAAAATAGTCGATAGCTCTATTCTTCCTCCCAAAGTGTATGACCTCGCATTCCCCCACATTGTATTCCATCTGCCACTCCTTTGTCCACTGTCCTAACCTGTCTAAATCCTTCTGCAGCCTCCCCACCTCAACAATATTATCTGTATCTTATCATCCGCAAACTTTGCCAGAGTGCCCTCAGTTCCTTAACTTAGATCGTTAATGTATAAAGTAAAAAGATGTGGTCCCCAAACTGACCCATGTAGAGCATCACTAGTCACTTATACATGCCACTGCTGCCAACTGAACCACCTGAGCATTCATGGTCTTTGGCAGTTTGAGGGATATGCCATCCACGTCTCTATCCTTGTTCATGTTCCATATGGATTCTACAGCCAGTTCACCAATCTCCAGCATATTCAGGTAAAGAGTCTTCAGCAGTTTTTTGAAAGGTGATTTACATTCTCTTGCTGTTTTCGTATTTCAGACTCAATCTGCCTCTTATCTATGGCATTCCATGTAATCTCTTCATGAGTATCTGCACCTGTTTTGCTAAAATTGTCAATTGTATCAACCTGATAATCTTTAAGATCTAGGTGCGATAATAATCTCGGTACCTCTAACCTAGTAACAATGTTGCATTGCCCAGAACACGACCAACTGCTCATTAAATGTGGACACTTCAGCACCTCTGCCCTTCCAACCTCTCTTCAAAAAATACAGGAGATAATAATCATTTTAAGAGTGACAGCATTATCACACATTCATCAATATGTAAAGGTGGCTTTCATTTCAAAACTCTCAGTCTTACTCTATTAGTACACTATATTACATTGACTATAACTATGCAAACAGTCACTACTCCAATTGATTTCAGTCCGTTTACTCCTGCCACTAAATGCCTCTGTCTTTCTTCATCCAAATCGTGACAACATATCAACAATTATATTTTATCATCCTGCCACGTGTATCATTTTCAAATTGAATAGTTGCAACAATAAGCTCCATCGAAATGGTCTGGAATTTTTGTCCTTAAATTTCTCCAAAATCTTTAATAGTTTATGATCAGCATAAACAATTGTCTCAGATGCTTACTGCCAATATAAATGTTGATATGTTGTCATGCCAATACCAAGCTCAAGGTCTCCTTCTCAATCGTGGGCTATTTCTGTTGATGAATATTCAATTTCCTGGAGAAATATCTGATCGGTGTTTCATTTTTTTCATTGTCTTAGGAAAGCTAGTGCTTCCAAATAATCCTGTTGAACTATAACTTGGTGTTGTGTGATTTTTCAACTTTGTACTCCCCATTTCAACACCGACACCTCCAAATCATCTTCTTGTAAGAGTACAGCACCGACAACCACATCAGCTGCATCAATAGCCATCTTGAATGGCTTTGCATAATTACTGTGGCTAATTTTGGGACAACGGTTAACACAGTTTTCAGGCGTCAAATGTCTTCTGTCAGTCTGCCGTCCACTGAACGCTTCCGCACTTCTTCAATAAGTCAGTGAGTGGAGGAGCCTCAATGCTACAATTCGATAGAAGCCGTTGATAAAACCCAGGAGAAAGTGAGGACTGCAGATGCTGGAGATCAGAGCTGAAAAATGTGTTGTTGGAAAAGCGCAGCAGGTCAGGCAGCATCAAAGGAGCAGCAGAATTGACGTTTCGGGCAAAAGCCCTTCTTCAGGAATGAGGACAGTGTGTCCTGCAGGCTAAGATAAAAGGTAGGGAGGAGGGACTTGGGGGAGGGGCGTTGGAAATGCAATAGGTGGAAGGAGGTTAAGGTGAGGTTGATAGGCCGGAGTGGGGGTGGGGATGGAGAGGTCGGGAAGAAGATTGCAGGTCAAGAAGGCGGTGCTGAGTCCGAGGGTTGGGACTGAGATAAGGTGGGGGCGGAGAGGAAATGAGGAAACTGGAGAAATCTGAGTTCATCCCTTGTGGTTGGAGGGTTCCTAGGCAGAAGATGAGGCTCTCTTCCTCCAGGCATTGTGTGGCCAGGGTCTGGCGATGGAGGAGTCCAAGGACCTGCATGACCTTGGTGGAGTGGGAGGGGGAAGTTAAAGTGTTCAGCCACAGGGTGGTTGGGTTGGTTGGTGCGGGTGTCCCAGAGGTGTTCTCTGAAACGTTCCCCAAGTAGGCGGCCTGTCTCCCCAATGTAGATGAGGCCACATCGGGTGCAGCAGATGCAATAGATGATGCGTTTGGAGGTGCAGGTGAATTTGTGACGGATATGGAAGGATCCCTTGAGGTCTTGGAAGGAAGTGAGGGGGGAGGTGTGGTCGCATGTTTTGCATTTCTTGCGGTTGCAGGGGAAGGTGCTGGGAGTGGAGGTTGGGTTGGTGGGGGGTGTGGATCTGACGCGGGAGTCATGGAGGGAGTGGTCTTTTCAGAATGCTGATAGAGGAGGGGAGGGAAATATATCATTGGTGGTGGGGTCTGTTTGGAAGTGGCAGAAATGACGGAGGATGATATGATGTATCCGGAGGTTGGTGGAGTGGTAGGTGAGGACCAGTGGTGATCTGTCCTGGTGGCGATTGGATGGGCGGGGTTCAAGGGCGGAGGAGCGGGAAGTGGAGGAGATGTGGTGGAGAGCATCGTCAACCACGGTGGGGGGAAATTGCGGTCTTTGAAGAAGGAGGCCATCTCGGTTGTTCGGTATTGGAACTGGTCCTCCTGGGAGCAGATGCGGCGGAGGTGAAGGAATTGGGAATATGGGATGGCGTTTTACAGGGGGAAGAGGGGGAAGTGTAGTCTCGGTAGCTGTGGGAGTCGGTCTGTTTATGGTAAATGTCCGTGTTGAGTCGGTCGCCCAAGATAGAAATGGAGAGGTCCAGGAAGGGGAGGGAGGAGTCCGAAATGGTCCAGGTAAATTTGAGATTGGGGTGGAAGGAGCTAGTAAAGTGGATGAACTGTTCAACCTCCTCGTGGGAGCACGAGGTAGCGCCGATACAGTCATCGATGTCGCGGAGGAAAAGGTGAGGTGAGGAAAAGGAGGAAGAGGAAGGATTGCCCCACACTAGCGACCGCAGGTGACACTGCCACATCTTTACACCCTTCCCCTAAAGCAATACCAGGAATGTTGCAAGTGAGGTCTGAGTCAGTGATTGCCATCACCATGGACTCTGGTGGGGAGGGGATTGGGCGTCCAGCCGGGCCCTGAGTCTCTGCCACCCGATGACCCCGAACAAGCCTCGATGGAGTGCATCGAGGATATTCCCGTTGGGGGTGGTATCATTGGGGTTTTGGAGTGCTGGCGGGGCCGGACCAATTCACACTCTGTGGGGGAGGGACCAGCAGCTGAGGGCAGCAGCATAGAGAAGGGTTCGGGCTGCGTGATGGGCACTGGGAACAATGTGGTGTCTATCACCAGTGTGGTTTTTGACTGCCTTGTGCCCCTAACCGCACTCCCCCTCATACCCCTAGAGAAAATCTGAGGCTTTGTTGAGGAAAACTGAGGCCACTGGAATAGAGTCCAGCTGAATACAACAATCGGCTGAATCTGAGCAGGCTGGTCACGGCCAGTGTTACTGTGTGCAGTAAATGACTGGACGTTTGACTTGGTGACAGGGCCCAGCCTTCTTGCTGCTGGTTCATGGACTGCACCATCATGGGTAAACTAACCTTCTGTGAGTGGAATCTACTCTTGTAAGTGGACTTTGCCAATATGTGTGTACTTGCTTTTGTGTGTGGAATTCTACGCTTGTGAGTGACCTCTGCCCGTGGGCATGGACTCTGCCTTTTAGGGGGTTATGATTCTCAGGGAAACGTAACACGAACAGCCAAGTTTCAGGTATTGAGACTGGCTCTAATGCAACGAGGGGTACATTGGCTTCCAAGAGATCAATTGTGGTAGGGGATTCTGTAGTCCGAGGTACAGACAGACGTTTCTGTGGCCAGCAGAGAAAAAACAGAATGGTGTGTTGTTTCCCTGGTGCCAGGATCAAGGATGTCTCAGAGAGTGTACCAAATGTTCTCACGGGGGAGAGGGGCAGCAGGAGGTCATTTTCCACATTGGAACCAACGACATTGGAAGGGAAAAGGTTAAGACTCTGCAGGGAGATTACAGAGAGTTAGGCAGAAATTTAAAAAGGAGGTCCTGAAGGGTAGTAATATCTGGATTATTCCCAGTGCTACGAGCTAGTGAGGGCAGGAATAGGAGGATAAAGCAGATGGATGCATGGCTGAGGAACTGGTGTATGGGAGAAGGATTCACAATTTTGGATCATTGGAATCTGTTTTGGGGTAGAAATGACCTGTACAAGAAGGACGGATTGAACCTAAATTGGAAGGGGACTAATATACTGGCAGGGAAATTTGCTGGAACTGCCTGGGAGGATTTAAATTAGTAAGGTGGTCGGGGGTAGGGGGGGTGGGGGGGGGGGGCGGGTGAAACCCAGGTAGATAGTAAGGAAAGAAGTCTAGCTGAGACTGGTACAGTTGAGAACAGAAGTGAGTCAAACAGTCAGGGCAGGCTGGGACAAGGTAGGACTAATAAATTAAACTGTAATTATTTCAATGCAAGGGGCCGAACAGGGAAGGCAGATGAACTTAGACCATGGTTAGGAACATGGGACTGGGATATCATAGCAATTACAGAAACATGGCTCAGAGATGGGCTGGACAGGCAGCTTAATGCTCCAGGATACAAATGCTACAGGAAGGATAGAAAGGGAGGCAAGAGAGGAGGGGGAGTGGTGTTTTTGATAAGGGATAGCATTACAGCTGTGCTGAGGGAGGATATTCCCGGAAATACATCCAGGGAAGTTACTTGGGTGGAACTGAGAAATAAGAAACGGATGATCACCTTATTGGGATTGAATTATAAACTCCCTAATAGTCAGAGGAAAATTGAGAAAAAGACTTTAAGGAGATCTCACCAATCTGTAAGAATAATAGGGTAGTTATGGAAGGGGATTTTAACTTTCCAAACATCGGCTGGGACTGCCATAGTGTTAAAGGTTTAGATGAAGAGGAATTTCTTTAGTGTGTACAAGACAATTTCCTGATTCAGTATGTGGATGTACCTACGAGAGAAGGTGCAAAACTTGACCTACTCTTGGAAAATAAGGCAGGGCAGGTGACTGAGGTGTCAGTGGGGGTGCACTTTGGGATCAGCGACCATGATTCTATTCGTTTTAAAATAGCGATGGAAAAGGATAGACCAGATCTAAAAGTTGAAGTTCTAAATTGGAGAAAGGCCAATTTTGACGGTATTAGGCAGGAACTTTCGAAAGCTGATTGGAGGCAGATGTTCGCAGGTAAAGGGACAGCTGGAAGATGGGAAGCCTTCAGAAATGAGATAACAAGAATCCAGAGAATGTATATTCCTGTCAGGGTGAAACGGAAGGCTGGTAGGTATAGGGAATGCTGGATGACTAAAGAAATTGAGGGTTTGGTTAAGAAAAGGAAGGAAGCAAATGTCAGGTATAGACAGGAGAGATCGAGTGAATCCTTAGAGTATAAAGGCAGAAGGAGTATACTTAAGAGGGAAATCAGGAGGGCAAAACAGGGACATGAGATAGCTTTGGCAAATACAATTAAGGAGAATCCAAAGGGTTTTTACAAATATATTAAGGACAAAAGGGTAACTAGGGAGAGAATAGGGCACATCAATGATCAGCAAGGCGGCCTTCGTGTGGAGCCACAGAAAATTGGGGAGATACTAAATAAATATTTTGCATCAATATTTAAGGTGGAAAAGGATATGGAAGACATAGACTGTAGGAAAACAGATGGTGACATCTTGCAAAATGTCCATATTACAGAGGAGGAAGTGCTGGATGTCTTGAAATGGTTAAAAGTGGATAAATCCCCAGGACCTGATCAGGTGTACCCTAGAACTCCGTGGGATGCTAGAGAAGTGATTGTTAGGCCTCTTGCTGAGATATTTGTATTATCGATAGTTACAGGTGAGGTGCTGGAAGATTGGAGGTTGGCTAACGTGGTGCCACTTTTTAAGAAGGGCGGTAAAGACAAGCCAGGGAACTATAAACCGGTGAGCCTGACTTCAGTTGTGGGCAAGTTGTTGGAGGGAATCCTGAGGGACAGGATGTACATGTATTTGGAAAGGCAAGGACTGATTTGGGATAGTGAACATGGCTTTGTGTGTGGGAAATCATGTCTCACAAACTTGATTGAGTTTTTGAAGAAGTAACAAAGAAGATTGATGAGGGCAGAGCAGTAGATGTGATCTTTCTAGACTTTATTAAGGCGTTGAACAAGGTTCCCCATGGGAGACTGATGAGCAAGGTTAGATGTCTGGAATACAGGAGGAACTAGCCATTTGGATACAGAACTGGCTCAAAGGTAGAAGACAGAGGGTGGTGGTGGAGGCTTCTTTTTCAGACTGGAGACCTGTGACCAGAGGATTGCCACAAGGATCGGTGCTGGATCCTTTACATTTTGTCATTTACATAAATGATTTGGATGCGAGCATAAGAGGTACAGTTAGTAAGTTTGCAGATGACACCAAAATTGGAGGTGTAGTGGACAGTGAAGAGGGTGATCTGAGATTACAACAGGATCTGGACCAGATGGGCCAATGGGCTGAGAAGTGGCAGATGGAGTTTAATTCAGATAAATGTGAGGTGCTACATTTTGAGAAAGCAAATCCTCGCAGGACTTAAACACTTAATGGTAAGGTACGAGGGAGTGTTGCTGAATAAAGAGACCTTGGAATGCAGTTTCATAGCTCTTTGAATGTGGAGTCGCAGGTAGATAGGATAGTGAAGGCAGTGTTTGGTATGCTTTCCTTTATTGGTCAGAGTATTGAGTACAGGAGTTGGAGGTCATATTGCGGCTTTACAGGACATTGGTTAAGCCACTGTTGGAATATTGCGTGCAATTCTGGTCTTCTTCCTATCGGAAAGATGTTGGGAAACCTGAAAGGGTTCAGAAAAGATTTACAAGAATGTTGCCAGGGTTGGAGGATCTGAGCTACAGAGAGAGGCTGGACAGGCTGCGGCTGTTTTCTCTGGACCATCGTAGGCTGAGGGGTGACCTTATAGTGGTTTACAAAATTATAAGGGACATGGATAGGATAAATAGACAAAGTCTATTTACCTGGGGTCGGTGAGTCCAGAACTAAAGGGCGTAGGATTCGGGTGAGATGGGAAAGATATAAAAGAGACCTAAGGTGCACAGAGAGTGGTGCGTGTATGGAATGAGGAAGTGGTGGAGGCTGGTCCAATTGCAACATTTAAGAGGCATTTGGATGGGTATATGAATAGGAAGGGTTTGGAGGGATATGGGCCGGGTACTGGCAGGTGGGATTAGATTGGGTTGGGATATCTGGTCGGCATGGACGGGTTGGACTGAAGGGTCTGTTTCCATGCTGTACATCTCTATGACTATGACTCTATGTATACTCTGAGAGTATAGGCTTGGTGGTGGGATGCAGAGTATGTCTACAGTGAGGTTGTTGATTCCCTAGTACACCAAACTCCCCAAACTCCACCGAACCTCCCTTATCCTGCTTGAGGAACTCCGGGACTTTGTTGAAGACACTTCCAGTCACCAGGACAGAATCCAACTGGGACTCGACCGATGGAATTTCTTTAAGTTGATCATCTGGTCCACTCAGACTACACAGCACACATTCACCTGGGGCCTGAATGAATGGAAGTGGTTCAGATATTTCCTGGGTGCACTCCTGGTGAAGGTGAGGGACTTGTCTACCCCTCCCCTGTTCTTCCAGTACAGAGGAACCTTGATTATCCGAATTTTAATTATCCAAAAATCAGTTATCCGAATATTACATTATCCGAAGGAGATCTCATGGTCCCGATTGAAACATTACATCAAAGAGCTGTTTCGACCCTGATTGCGTCTTTTGTTTCCAGGTACAATGACTAAAAACGAACTCGGCTCACTGAAATGCTGCCGAGAACAATCCTGGACAGTCCAGGCACCATCTCCAAATGATGGACTTCCCACTCTCTCTCTCTCTCCCCCCATATTTTCCCTGGAGCAGGGGTGTACCCTAAACCCCCCTTCCACAGATGACCTCTCCAGCATTATCCTGCACAGGGCAGAGACGGAACCTGCCCAAAGGTTGTGTGCATGTGTTTGTGCACTATTTGGAGACTCACCCCACAAAAAGCAGCAGCAGATTCACTGTTGGAGTCCAGTCCGGCTGCCCCGGAGGGAGTGCATAGTGGGAGTGGACGGGGTTGGGGTGTGGGAGGGGGTGCAAGGTGGGAGTGGATGGGGTTGTGGAGTGGGAGGGGATTCAGGGTGGGAGTGATTGGGGTTGGGGGTGGGAGGGGGTGCAGGGTGGGAGTGGATGGGTTTGGGGGTGGTAGAGGTTGCAGGGTGGGAGTGGACGGAGTTGGGGGGTGGGAGGGGGTGCAGGGTGGGAGCAGACAGTGATGGGGGTGGAAGAGGGTGCAGGGTGGGAGAGGATGGGGTTGGGTGGTGGGAAGGGGGTGCAGGGTGGGAGCAAATGGGGTTGGCGATTTGAGGGGCTGCAGGGAGGGAATGGATGGGGTTGGGGTGGGAGGGAGTGCAGGGTGGCAGTCAATGGGGTTGGGGAGGTGGGAGGTTGTGCAGGATGGGAGTGGATGGGGTTGGGGTTGGGGGGGTGCACGGAGGGAGTGGATAGTGTTGTGGGTTGGGAGGTGGTGCAGGGAGGGAGTGGATGGGGTTGGGGTTGGGGTTGGGAAGGGGTGCAGGGAGGGAATGGACGGGTTTTGGGATGGGAGGTGGTGCAGGGCATGAGCACATGGGGTTGGGAGTTGGTGAAGGGGTGCAGGGTGGGAGTGGATGGGGCTGGTGGTGAGAGGGGGTGCAGGGAGAGAGTGGATGGGGTTGGGGTGCAGGGTGGGAGTGGATAGGGTTGGGGGGTGGGAGGGGGTGCAGGGAGAGAGTAGACGGGGTTGGGGTGGGAGAGGGTGCAGGGTGGGAACAGATGGAGTTGGGCTAATCTAATTTAATCTAATCATTGCCCTTTGATGTGAAGGGCAGTGCTTGTCACAGGCCACTCGGGTGTTTTCCTATCTTCGTGGTGGTGGAAATTGAATAAAGATTCGTGCACTTTTAGTCTCTCACTGTGTCTCACTCCTGCACACACACACCATGGGGGCTGGGGGAAAAATAAGCACTACCGCGGTTAGGCGGTAGTGTGGGGGTTATAAAAAAAAAAGAAAAAAGAAAAAATAATAATTGAGGTTCTTCTGCAAATGTATATAGTTTGTAACTGTACTGGTGGTGGTAGCACAACGCTTCCGACATGAAGACAACTATAGCCAGCCTCAACATCAATGGCAGCAGGGATTCACAGCGCAGATTCCAGACCCTCTCGGTCCTTCAGGACGGAAGGTATGCGATGTGCTTACTGCAAGAAACCCACATTACTCCGGGAGACAAAGCCACCTGGCTCCTGGAGTGGCGAGGGGGGGTCTACATGAGTCACCTCACCCGCAGATCTGGCAGGGTGACTATCCTGTTAGCCCCACATTTTCAGCCAGAGATTTCTGGGGTCAGGGAGCCAGTGCCAGGCCGTTTGCTTCACCTGATGGTTCGGCTGGGGGGCGCGGTGCTTCGCTTGGTGAACGTATACGCTCCCCTGGCCGGGCCGAGGCAAGCAAGCTTCTTCGAAGAAGTGTCCGCTCATCTCGCTTCCATCGATGAGAACCAGTGCGTCGTCCTCGGGGGAGATTTTAACTGCGTCCTCGAGGGCAGGGACCACGGTGGTGACCGCACTGGCTGGGCGTCGGGGAAGAGGTTGGGGGACTTGCTCAAGTCCTTCAACCTGTTGGACGTCTGGCGTAATCTCTATCCCGACACCATCGCCTTCACCTTTGTGAGGCCTGGGGTCGGAGCATCTAGAATCGACCGCCTGTACGTTTCGCGGGCGTACGCCTTCTGTTTTCTGAAGTCCTCCACGCGGCAAGTGTCGTGCACGGACCATCACCTGGTGTGGGCGGAACTCCTTCCGTTCGGCGCCAGGCTCGGCTCCGCTTACTGGCACTTTAAAAATTTGAGGAGCTGATCGGTGTCCTCACCTGGTGCACATCCTCAGGGCTGGACCAGCTGCCACTTTCTTGGTGCAGGGCAGTCATCGTCCTGCTGCCAAAGAAGGGGGACCTTCGTTCTTCAAAGAACTGGCGTCCGGTCTCCCTCCTCAGCACGGACTACAAAATCTTCGCCAGGGTGTTGTCTTCTCGCCTGGCTTCCGTGTTGGCCCACATGATTCACCCGGACCAGTCCTGCACAGTCCCGGGCCGGAGGATACACGACAACATCCACCTGGTCCGGGACCTGATCCATTTCTGTCGACGGGCTGGTCTGACGAGCGCCTTCCTGTCTCTCGACCAGGAGAAGGCCTTCGACAGGGTCGATCAGGAGTACCTGCTCGGGACTCTGCTGGCATTCGGGTTCGGGACGCAGTTCGTCGCCCGGATCCGACTTTTGTACGCCGCCGCAGAGTGTCTGGTTAAAGTTAACGGGTCCCTGACGGCGCCCCTTCGCTTCGGGAGAGGAGTGCGTCAAGGCTGCCCCCTGTCCGGCCAGCTGTATTCCCTGTGCGTGGAGCCTTTCCTGCGCCTCTTGCGGAGGAGGTTGTCGGGGCTGGTTCTGTGCGGTGCGGGCACAGGGGTGGTCCTCTCGGCCTACACCGACGACGTGCTCCTCACTTTCACTGACCTTGCTGACCTGGGGAAGATGCGGACCTGCCAGGCTGTGTACTCGGCAGCGTCTTCTGCCAGGATCAACTGGGCCAAATGTTCCGAACTACTGGTCGGTCCGTGGCGGGTGGACTCTTTGTCGGAGGAGTTACGGGGGTTCAGCTGGAGTACCACCCATCTCCTCTGCCTGGGGGTCTACCTCAGCCCGGCTGAGGAATCCTGGCCGGCCAACTGGCAGGAGCTGGAGGCCAAAGTCTCGGCTCGCCTAGGCCGCTGGACAGGACTGCTCCGAGTGCTATCTTACAGGAGTCGAGTGCTGGTCATAAACCAGCTGGTGGCCGCCATGCTGTGGTACCGGCTGGTCACTTTGGTCCCTCCTCCTGGCTTTGTCGCTGACATCCAGAGAACGTTGGTCGACTTCTTCTGGGACAATAAGATGCACTGGGTCACCGCGCAGTTTCTGAGTCTCCCTATTGAGGAGGGCGGTCAGTCGCTGGTGTGCGTCCGCACCCTGGTTGCGACATTCCACCTTCAGACCTTGCAGCGATACCTTTACGTTGAGGCTCCTCCGAGGTGGTGCGCCCTGGCGACGTATTTTTTCCGCCAGGTGCGTAACCTCAACTACGACACGCAGCTCTTGTTCGTCGACCGTGACGGTTTGGAGGTCGCCCTCAAGACGCTGCCTGTCTTTTACCAGGACGTGATCACTGTCTGGAACATGGTTGAATCGCGTCGCACCTACCCTCCGGCTGGAGTAGCGGCTGTCATCAGGGAGCTGTTGCTCAGCAATCTGCACCTCCGTACTCGCGGGTTCGAGTGGCTGTCAGAGGGGAGGGCCGTGGTGGCGAGGGTGACCAGGGTCGGGGACGTGCTGGGTGCCGGGGGCCTGGGCTGGACGCTGCCGCAGGACATAGCTAGCAGGGCAGCGGTAGACGTCCGGTACGTGGCCACCACCATCCGACGCCTTAAAACGGCGCTGCTCGGACCCGACGTAGTGCACCAGTTGGAGGACGCTTAGGTGTACGGCGGGATCCCGTCCGTGCTCACCCCAGCCCGGACGGAATTTCACATTGGCCCCAAGGTCCCGTACTTCCCACGGGAACCTGTGCCCCTCAACCTGAGGTCCTCTGGAATGTTTGTTTCTTGTTTCTTAAAGAAATGAAATGCTGTGTACAGATTGCTGCTGCACCCCATCCACCTTGTCTCCTCTTTCCATCGCCCCAATACACCTTAATGTGCCCATTGGTCACCGAGTGATGGTGGTCCCCAGTGAAGTACTCTTAATGTGGGAGTCCTTCCACTGATCCTGGGTGATCTGGGGCGGGGGGGGGGGGGGCGGTGTGCGGGGTGGCGGTGGTGGAGGGTGTTGCACACAGCAATCCATTGTAACTGCAGACTGCCATAGTTCATGGACTCCCAGCCCAACTGCTTCGTTTGTGGCACTTTGCAGTCCGTGGTCTGGGTATACGTTGGGTGTGGACATTTCTCCTCGTTTTTTAGTTATCTGAAGACCCTTCTCCGCTTGGTTTTTGATTGTCCTTCAGTCCCACACTCCTGATCTTTCGGCACCTGGTGTGAAGGGAGGAGGACCGATCAAAGGACCTCCTTGTGGGTCTGCTTCTGGGCCTGGCCAATTCGGCCATAAACAGGTCCAGACAGTGTGCCTTGGAGGGGGCATGCTCCTCTTCTGCGGTTACATCTAGGCCTGGGTGTCCCTGGAGAAGGAGCAAACAATGTCGAATAATACTCTTAATGCCTTTGGGGAGAGATGGGCACCACAGGCTTTATTTCCTCTTTCAACTCTATTTTGATTAATGCTTATTCTCCCCTTCACTTTTTCTTTCAAATTGGCATTGCCCATATGGGACTCTGCTTGTCACTGGTTCCTTGGCCACATGGGTATTTTTCCTCATGGTGGAATATGAAAGTTATTCACACCCTGTATTTTCACTGTGTCTTGCACCTACACACACGGACGTGGGTGCTGTGGAAGATAAGCAGTACTGCTGTATGGCAGTAATTTACGGGTTTATAAATATATATCTGTATGATCACAGTGGCTGCTGCCTCACAGCGCCAGGGATCCAGGTTTGATTCCAGCCTCAGGTGACTGTCTGTGTGGAGTTTGCACATTTTCGCTGTGTCTGTGGGTTTCCGCCAGGTGCTCTGGTTTCCTCCCACTGTCCAAACATGTGCAGGTAAGGTGAATTGGCCATGCTAAATTGTTTGCATTAGTGAGGGCTAAATGGGGAATGGGTCTGGGTGGGACATGCTTCAGACGGCTGGTGTGGATTTGTTGGGCCGAAGAGCCTGTTTCCATATTGTAGGGAATCCAATCAAATAATCTATGTAAACAGCAGACATAGAATCCGCTCAGTTTTGGGGATTGGATTCGAGTATTCCTTCCTGTGCCGACATTATCTCATCCTGTTTGATTTTCATAGGTTTCTCTGAGATTCCCCTGCTATTCTTCTAAATTCCAGTTAATACACTCTTAACTGAACTAATGTCTCCTCACACGTCATTCCTACCATTCCAAAAATCAGTCTTATCAATATTGATACATTCCCTCAGTCATGGAATATCTTGCCTTAGATAAGGAGATTTAAACTGGATATAATATTCTGGGTATGGACTTACCAAGGAGGAGAAAGTGAGGACTGCAGATGCTGGAGATCAGAGCTGAAAATGTGTAGCTGGAAAAACGCAGCAGGTCAGGCAGCATCCAAGGAGCAGGGCTCATGCCCGAAAGGTCGATTCTCCTGCTCCTTGGATGCTACCCGACCTGCTGCGTTTTTCCAGCAACACATTTTCAGCATGGATTTACCAAGGTCTTGGATTACTCAGAAGGCATCCCTGCTCCTGTACTCAAATATTCTCTTTCTGGAAGCGAACATTGAATTAACCTTCTTTACTGCCTGCTGCATCTCTGCGTTTACCTTCAGCAACTGATGTAAGAGCAGATCCAGGTATCGTCTCATTTTCCCCTTTCTCAACTTACAGCTCTTCAGATAATAACCTGCATTCCTGTTTTTAAACCAAAATGGATAACATTCCAGTTATTCACATTATACTGTACCTGCCAAAAAAAGACAATATACCGAAACATCTCTGAATCCTTCTCACAGTTCAGCCTCTCACCCAGCTGTGTCATCTCCTGACTTGGAAATATGATATTTAGCTCTCTGAGCTAAATTATCAATATATACTGTGAACAGCTGGGATAAACATACTGATCTTTGCCGTACCCGGTTTACTCCTACGAATTGTTACAAAGACCTGCATTTTTTTTATTGTTTTCTGCCTGCCAATTAGCCTTGTGTTCACATCAGCATACAAACACCGATCTCAAAGTCCCATCGGCTTTAATTGTACACGTTAACTTC
The DNA here is from genome assembly GCF_047496795.1 of Chiloscyllium punctatum. NCBI lineage: Eukaryota > Metazoa > Chordata > Chondrichthyes > Orectolobiformes > Hemiscylliidae > Chiloscyllium > Chiloscyllium punctatum. Next base: position 59,167,569 of record NC_092780.1, on the reverse strand, counting down.
TTCTGTGGGATATTGTTCTTCTTGATGTGCAAGTCAACCACATCCTCTTATTTAAGTTCTGGAGAAGTTGTTGTGGTTCTGTTCGCCGAGCTGGGAATTTGTTTTGCAGACGTTTCGTCCCCTGTCTAGGTGACATCCTCAGTGCTTGGGAGCCTCCTGTGAAGCGCTTCTGTGATCTTTCCTCCGGCATTTATAGTGGATGAATCTGCCGCTTCTGGTTGTCAGTTCCAGCTGTCCGCTGCAGTGGTCGGTATATTGGGTTCAGGTCGATGTGCTTATTGATTGAATCTGTGGATGAGTGCCATGCCTCTAGGAATTCCCTGGCTGTTCTCTGTTTGGCTTGTCCTATAATGTTAGTGTTGTCCCAGTCGAACTCATGTTGCTTGTCATCTGCGTGTGTGGCTACTAAGGATAGCTGGTCGTGTCATTTTGTGGCTAGTTGGTGTTCATGGATGCGGATCGTTAGCTGTCTTCCCGTTTGTCCAATGTAGTGTTTTGTGCAGTCCTTGCATGGGATTTTGTACACTACATTGGTTTTGCTCATACTGGGTATCGGGTCCTTTGTTCTAGTGAGTTGTTGTCTGAGAGTGTCTGTTGGTTTATGTGCTGTTAAGAGTCCTAGTGGTCACAGTAGTCTGGTTGTCAGTTTGGAAATGCTCTTGATGTATGGTAGTGTGGCTCGTCCTTTGGGTTGTGGCATGTCCTCGTTCCGTTGTCTTTCCCTAGAGAAGTGTCATTGGACCCGAAATGTTAACTCTGGTTTCCCTGCACAGATGATGCCAGACCTGCTGAGCTTTCCCAACAACTTGATGAAATTGAAATTAGATTTATTGTCACATCTATCCAAAAAAGTGACTCTTTATTCGCATGCAAAATGCAAGCTGTTGCCATATTCTGGCAACATCTTCAAGCACTGAATATAATGCAAGATTTCATTGAAATGGAGATCATCTTTCCATCTTCTTCTTGTTACTCTCCATTACTCCTACGTTCACTACTTGACATCAGCCAAGGTCTTTGCAAGGGGCTCCCGGGTCTCTGTTGCTACAAATCTTCACCAGGAGCTGCCTGAGTTACAGTCACTGCCGCCTCCAATCGCCGGGAAAAATTGGTTCTGTTGTAACCACTGCTACATGCCCTCAAAAAGCGAGGTCCACTCTGGCCCAGCCAATGAGGCTGAAAAAGCCTTTTAAACAGAGGAAAAAAATGATGACTATCAGGCAAGTGACTGTCAAATCTGAAAGCTTGTGGGCAATGCATGCTAGCTGGGAGAGTGAGCTGTGAGTAGTATACATAAAAATAAGTCTGTTTCATTTAGACAAATTGAGTGAGTGAACAAATACGTGTCAGATGCGATGTAATGTGGACAAATGAGAGATTATCGGCTTTTAGGGCCTGAACAGGACAGCAGACCCACCCTCCCATCCTGGCACTTTCCCCTGCCACCGCAGGAACTGTAAAACATACGCCCACACCACCCCCCTCACCTCTATCCAAGGCCCTAAACAAGCCTTCCACATCTATCAAAGTTTTACCTGCACATCCACTAATATCATTTATTGTATCCGTTGCTCCCGATGCGATCTCCTCTACATTGGGGAGACTGGGCGCTTCCTAGCAGAGCGCTTTAGGGAACATCTCCGGGACACCCGCACCAATCAACCACACCTCCTCGTGGCCCAACATTCCAACTCCCCCTCCCACTCTGCCGAGGACGTGGAGGTCCTGGGCCTCCTTCACCGCCTCTCCCTCACCACCAGACGCCTGGAGGAAGAACGCCTCATCTTCTGCCTTGGAACACTTCAACCCCAGGGCATCAATGTGGACTTCAACAGTTTCCTCATTTCCCCTTCCCCCACCTCACCCTAGTTCTAAACTTCCAGCTCAGCACTGTCCCCATGACTTGTCCAGACTTGTCCTACCTGCCTGTCTCCTTTTCCACCTATCCACTCCACCCTCTCCTCCCTGACCTATCACCTTCATCCCTTCCCCCACTCACCCATTGTACTCTATGCTACTTTCTCCCCACCCCCACCCTCCTCTAGCTTATCTCTCCACGCTTCAGGCTCACTGCCTTTATTCCTGATGAAGGGCTTTTGCCCAAAACATCGATTTGGAAGCTCCTTGGATGCTGCCTGAACTGCTGTGCTCTTCCAGCACCACTCATCCATAATCTGGTTTCCAGCATCTGCAGTCATTGTTTTTACCTCATTGGTTTGAACCCAACTGCGAATCCTCTTGCAAGGATGCCTGCCTTGAAGAAGTTTTCCTCCTCTCTATACAAGAATCTCAGGGAGTCCCTCTCCCATTGCAACTCCCAGGTCATTTCCTCTGCCCTGAAGCTCTTCAACCATGTCCTGAAACAATTCACTACCACAGCCACATTTGCTTCCTCAGTGCCTGCCTCCATAACCAACTCATCCAACATGGACTCCAGACCACCTTTAAACCAGCAGAGTTCGGACCCGAACAGGACAAACAGTACAGACTATAGATTCAAAAACACCAGCAACAGTTCTCCTTCAAGATCCTCCGCTCCACGCTTGCAGCAATGCGCCGGCACATAACCTCTCTACAGTCAGCCCTGCCTCAGCTGAGGGACACACTCTCTCAGAATTGCAAAGGACCCACTCTGTACGACATCCTCAGGAGAATTCATAATCTCAACCAACAGTATTTCAATTCCATCTCAAACATCAAAAACTGTAAGTACAACAAACTTTTATCTACCCACATCCGTAACCAGTGCTCCTCAAACATTCCAGAAGATTCCCTTGGCCTCGGAATCTATTCCACCATTAGCCATGCGGCTGATGCAGCTGCCACCCCCACGCTGATTGATGACGTCACTTCCGCCCCCATCACGGCCACTCCCACAACCACTTCCACCCCTCACAATTCCGCATGCATCACACCTGACATCTCTTCTGCCCTTCACATCATCGCTGATGCCACATGCTCAGTGACTTCCATCACCCCTACTGCCGTGGTCACCACCACTTCTGTCCCCACCAGCGACACTCACCTGCATTCAGCTGACATGCCCCCCACAGACCCCACGGTCACTATCCCCATCCCCCAGAACCCCGAGGGGAACACTACCCCTGCTCATGACTCCACCCCCATTCTCCCCACCATCACACCCACTCCAGTTACAGGTTGCGCCCCCACTCCCAGCTCTACACCCACACCAGATCCCAGCTCTCAGCCCTGCCGAGTTTTCACCATCCCCCCTGACCTCCCCTCACTGAGGACGAACGATCAGTCCTCAGCAAAGGACTCACCTTCATCCCCCTCCGTCCACGCATCAATGAATTTAATACACGCCATGACGTCAATCAATTCTTCCATCGCCTCTGCCTCCGAGCTTACTTTCACAATCAGGACTCCCGCCCACCTTCCGAGAACCGCTTCGCCCACCTCCAACAGACTGCATCCACCTGGACACCCCGCGCTGGCCTATTACGTGCGCTCGACCTCTTCATTTCCCATGCCGCCAGGACATTAACCGCCTCAACCTGTCGACCTCCCTCCCCCACTCCAACCTCTCAACCTCACAACGCGCAGCCCTCCAATCCCTCTGCTCCAATCCCAACCTCACCATCAAGCCAGCCGATAAAGGGGGCGCAGTGGTAGTCTGGCGCACTGACCTCGACACCGCTGAAGCCAAACGTCAACTCGAGGATACCTCTTCCTACTGCCCCCTGGACCATGACCACACCCCCATCACCAAACCATCATCTCCCAGACCATACAGAACCTCATTACCTCAGGAGATCTCCCACCCACAGCTACCAACCTCATAGTCAGGGAACCCCGCACTGCCCAGTTCGACCTCCTTCCCAAGATCCACAAGCCTGATCACCCTGGCCGACCCATTGTCTCAGCATGCTCCTGCCCCACTGAACTCATCCCCACCTACCTCGACGCTGTCCTATCCCCCCTAGTCCAGGAAGTCCCCACATACGTTTGAGATACCACCCATACCCTCCACCTCCTCCCAGACTTCCGTTTCCCCGGCCCCCAAAGCTTCATCTTCACCATGGATATCCAAATCCCTCTACACCTCCATCCGCCATGACCAGGGCATCCAAGCCCTCCGTTTTTTCCTCTCCAGGCGTTCCCAGCAGTACCCTTCCACCGACACTCTCATTTGTTTGGCCGAACTGGTCCTCACCCTTAGCAATTTCTCCTTTGAATCCTCCCACTTGCTCCAGACCAAAGGGGTAGCCATGGGCACATGTATGGGCCCCAGCTATGCCTGTCTCTTTGTTGGCTACGTAGAGCAGTTGATCTTCCGTAATTACACTGGCACCACTCCCCACCTCTTCCTCCGTTACATTGATGACTGCATTGGCGCCACCTCGTGCTCCCGCGAGAATGTTGAGCAATTCATCAACTTGACTAACACATTCCACCCTGACCTTAAATTTATCTAGACCATCTCTGACACCTCCCTCCCCTTCCTGGACCTCTCCATCTCCATTAATGACGACCGACTTGACACTGACATTTTTTACAAACCCACCGACTCCCACAGCTACCTGGATGACACCTCTTCCCACCCTACCTCTTACAAAAATGCCATCCCGTATTCCCAATTTCTCTGCCTCCGCCGGATTGCTCCCAGGAGGACCAGTTCCAACACAGAACACACCAGATGGCCTCCTTCTTGAGAGACCGCAATTTCCCTTCCCATGTGGTTAAAGATTCCCTCCAACACATTTCGTCTACATACCGCACCTCCGCACTCAGATCCCACCCCTCCAACCGTAACAAGGACAGAACGCCCCTGGTGCTCACCTTCCACCCTACCAACCTTCACATAAACCAAATCGTCGCCGACATTTCCACCACCTCCAAACAGACCCCACCAACAGGATATATTTCCCTCCCCACCCCTTTCCGCCTTCCGCAAAGACCATTCCCTCTGTGACTACCTGGTCAGGTCCAAGTCCCCCTACAACCCACCCTCCAATCCTGGCACTTTCCCCTGCCACCGCAGGAACTGTAAAACCTGCTCCCACACCTGCTCCCTCACCTCTATCCAAGGCCCGAAAGGATCCTTCCACATCCATCAAAGTTTTATCTGCACATCCACTAATATCATTTATTGTCTCCGTTGCTCCCGATGCAGTCTCCTCTACATTGGGGAATCTGGGCGCTTCCTAGCAGAGTGCTTTAGGGAACATCTCTGGGACACCCGCACCAATCAACCACACCACCCCGTGGCCCAACATTTCAACACCCCCTCCCACTCTGCCGAGGACATGGAGGTCCTGGGCCTCCTTCACTGCTGGTCCCTCACCACCAGACCCCTGGATGAAGAACGCCTTATTTTCTGCCTCGGAGCACTTCAACCCCAGGGCATCAGTGTGGACTTCAACAGTTTCCTCATTTCCCCTTCTCCCACCTCACCTTGTTCTAAACTTCCAGCTCAGTAACTGTCCCCATGACTTGTCCGGACTTGTTCTACCTGCCTATCTCCTTTTCCACCTATCCACTCCCCCCTCTCCTACCTGACCTATCACCTTCATCCCTTCCCCCACTCACCCATTGTACTCTATGCTACTTTCTCCCCAGCCTCACCCTCCTCTCCCTTATCTCTCCAATGCTTCAGACTAACTGCCTTTATTCCTGATGAAGGGCTTTTGCCCGAAACGTCGATTTCGAAGCTCCTTGGATGCTGCCTGAACTGCTGTGCTCTTCCAGCACAACTAATCCAGAATCTGGTTTCCAACATCTGCAGTAATTGTTTTTACCTAAATGATTATCTGCATCAAACTCAATTTCTGCTCGGCGATTCTGCATTGTGTCTTTTAAAAGCTGCCTTGGTGGAAGCTTACCCGAAGATCGCAGGCTGAATGTCCTTGATCTTAAGTATTCCCCAATTTGGAGGGACAATTCCTGTCTGGCGAATGTTGCACGGTGTCCATTCACCTGTTGTCATAGTGTCTGTATGGCCTTGCCAATATACCATGCCTTGGGGCATCCGTGCCTGTAGTGTATGAGATAGACAACTTTGGCCAAATCACATGAGTATCTGTTGTGCACATGGTGGGTGGTGTTCCCACATGTGATAGTTATTTATTGCTTTAGTTAGACCCTTGGCATATGACTCTCATTTATGTTATCCTGTGATTTGATTTGTCTCAAGCATGACCTTAGTTTTAAGATTTAGTAATTATCTATCTGTCTCATTTGATTGTATTCACATTGAGAAATCTCTGGTTCAGAAGTTGGTTGTGGGCAAATTATTGAATGTTTCAAGAGGGGTTAAGATTGTTTTCTTAGGGATAAAGAGCTCAGAGGTTATGGGGACAGTGGGCAAACAGCAAACTAAACTGTTGTTCAACCATGATCATGTTCAAAGATGAACCAGTCTGAAAACGCCTTATGAAGATTTTTGGATGTAATTGTTCATAAATGGAAAGATTATTTCATGAACAGTAATAACATTACAAACAATTATGAATTGACACAAAATCTTTCCAGGACATAGAACATAAGAACTAGGAGCAGGAGTAGGCCCTTTGGCCCATCGAACCTGCTCCACCATTCAATAAGATCATGGCTGATCTTTTCATGGCCACAGTTCAACTTACCCATCCACTCAATATAACCATTAATTCTTTTATTATTTAAACTGTGAGCTGGTTTTAAACCAAGACAAACAGTAAACTCCCAAAGCAATTACAGTTCATCTCTAACTGGATGGTACTGGATTTTAATTAATCATTATGAAAACTTACACAGCACTTTCTCCACACACATCAAAGATGCCGTAAGCTTAGCAATGCTCATTAAAGGATGGACACTCTCCAAGAATAATGAAGGTAAGTATATCTTGTGTCTTGCTTCACAGAAAACATTGTTGTTCAGAAAAAAACAAACAGATTCATGGGAAACAGATGTGGCAATAAGTGAACAAATGAGCGGAATAAGAAAATTAAAACCAAATTGAGACTGCATTAGGCATAACATTTAATAAATGATTTGCACATTTAGCAACCTGTTTCAACAGTTACCTGGTGTCGCAAATATTACAAGAACAGAGTAGTAAATGCATTCTTTCTGAAAGAGAAAATACTGGATATTCCACTGCATGAGCGATGAAAGAACTCGTGATGTTACAGCAAGGAACTCACTGAGTGAATGTAGTTTTGATGGAGACCTTCATTGTAGTGAAATGTGGCATCTGCCAAGTTAATTTTTGGAGTCAGGAAAATAAAATAAGCAGATGTAATGGATCCTGTTCCTAGTTTTGCAATCACCTGATAAACATGTATAATGGAATACATGTCAGAATAAAGGAAACCTGGACAATTGTCTGATTGTCATAAACAACAAAATGGATAACATTTATATTTGGTTGAATGTTGGTGTTCTTGTGAACAAATTATTGTAACTATCATTTAAAGGAATTCAAAACTCAAACTACTGGAACAGACATTAAAACATGGAAAAAACAATGATTTATTCATCTTCAGTGTGAAATTAAACTTTGGCAGAAGGCTAGTTGAAACCAGTCAGACACATCTTCAAATTCCTCCTCACTGACCTCAAGGATTGTATGTTAAATTCTCAATGCTGCGTCCATGACTATTTTATCCAAACGGAGGAGTAAAGTGTCAGGATTCGACAGATGGGTTTATGTTGCAAAAATTGAATTCATCCATTTATACTTTAGGTTCCATTAGATGAACAATCATAAAACAGTCATTCCCACTGCACAACATATTCATAACCAAGTAAAGGCTATCTGGATTGGAATGAACATACACCAGCATTTCTCAAAAATTAAAAATTAAAATGTTTGAAGTATTATGAACTTGTTTTGTATTTATTTATTATGTGGTTGTGTTGACCTAAGTCTGGGTGAAATTATTACACATCTTGATTAAAAACTGCATATCTGGAAAAATGAACTTTGAGTTTGGTGTTGAATTTACAATACATTTAAGTCTCAATTATTAGCTGATTATTTACACAGATCAATGCTCTAAAGTTCTGAGTAAAGATTCAGAACAAGAATCAAAATCTTTTCAGTTGGAGATGACTGCTGCAAGCACACAACTTGAAAGGCATTCATGCAGATGGAATAAACGATATTATTGGAGATTCTTCCACAGACTGAATGTGCAGGCTAACAATTTCATGAACAAAATATAATATGCAATATGTCATTGCTGTCAAAATTTCTTATGTATGCAACATAGTAGAACTGTACAGTTAAAATAAACGTTACAGCTAATAGTGATCTTAATAGGAAATGGCATTTTTTCCTGAGACTTTTTATTTTAAGAACTCAGCTAGTCATTTCTAAAAACATGTATGAGTTTAAGAATACTCTCTATATATATTGCTAATTGGGTCAAAACTGTAAATCATTGGGTTAATATTATTTTCTTTGTGTTGCCATGTAAGTTTGGGAACACGAACCTGGAGGTCAAGTTACATCCTTTATTTTCAAATACATCTCGTTGCCTTCACTGTAAAGAGGCACTCGTGTCGGTGTTTTACTGCAAGAAAGTGAGCTTTGGAACAACCTTTTGCTGTGGCCTATGAACAGTAATCCAGAGACAAAAAAGAAGGGAAAATGAGAGTGGCAGTATGTGTGGTGTGGAATGAAGGTAGTTATGCTGAGCTCTCTGGTAATTACTCCTGACAGACTGCTCAAAAAGTGTGTATGGAACAAATGAGCTTTCTCTGAAGCTGACATATTGTAAGAGTTAAAGGTCACTTCGGCAGTCTTGTGAAAGTTGCCAGGTTGCTGGCAGGGCATGCAAAAAAAAGAGACGAAATTTGCTTGCACCTTACCAGTCTAAAGTAGAAACCTCAGTGATAAAATGTCTCCTTGAGTTTTTGTATGTAAGGTTTTTCCATCGATGCAAGGAATGGTGTGAATTTGAAACAAGGCTTTGATGTTTGAAATGAACTGTTTACAGCTTATTTTGTCTGGTTCAGTTCAGATCAAATATTGTGTTATTGAATGCATGTTTTGCTGTTGTTTCATTAAAGTACCACAGTGGCCTTTTGTGAAAGTGTTCAGTAATTGAACTCCTTCTGCTTTTAAACAAATTTGAGTGTCCATCAAACCAGGTTTATAATTGAGATCTGAACCAATAATTACCGGAGTCAAAACATCACGTTAAGAAGGAGGCTTAATTCAGATGGAGTATCTCTCTGTCATTTTCTTCAGAGAAAGGAAAAAATGATACGGGAGGATTGGTACTTGTTTGGACAAAGATTGAAGTTTAATTAATATCTGTCTAATCCATCTTCCCAGGAAATATCGTTATGTGTGTTTGTCGGGTGTGCAGAGGAACAAAGGGAATTTAGTGTACAATGCAGGATAAGTCACGGCTTTGCAGGAAGGTATTAAATTTGGAGAGGGCAAATTTTGTCACAATTTGGCAGGAGCTAGGAAGTGGTAATTGGGAGGAGCTGTTATCCATTCGTCTATAGTTGACATGTGAGAATTGCTTATCAGAGTTCAGGACCAGGAGGCACAAGTAAGGAGGAAGGACAAGAATGAGGGAGTTTGTGAATTTTGTGAAAAGGGAGGAAAAAAGGTATGCAAGGTTTATGAAACAAACCACAGATGGGGGCCATGAGGAATATGAAGAAAGCAGGAAAGATCTGAAGCAGGGAATTAGAGCAAGAAAGGGCCATGAAATAACCTTGGCAAGAAGTGTCAAATAACATTCCAAGGTATTCTACACATGCATGAAAAACAAAAAAGCTAACTAGGGAGAAGGTAGGATCACTCAAGGATGAATGACAGAATTTGTTCTTTGAGGCAGAGGATGTGAGTAAGTCCTGAAATGCATTGTTTGCATCAGTATTCACCAAGGAGAACGATATGGAGGATCGTGAAATTATTGTGGAGCATTTTGATATGTGATGACATTTTGAGATGGAGTAAGAAGTAGTGCTGGGTCTCTTGAAGAGCATTAAAGCAGATAAGTCTCCAGGTCCAGATGGGATCTACACCAGGTTATGGAGTGAGGCAAGAGAGGATTATGCTGGGGCCTTGACCAAGACCTTTGTTTCCTGGCTAGCCAGCCACTAGAATGATCCAGGAGGACTGGCAAATAGCTAGTGTTATCCCTCCATTCAAGAAGAGAAATATAGCTTATCCAGCAAACTATAGATTGTGGAGTTGCACATCAGTATTTAGGAAGCTATTGGAGAGACTTTTTAGGGATAGAATTTACACACATTTGGAAAACCATGGCATAATTAGGGACAGGAGTGTTTAAGGGCATTTAAATAAGCAAAGAATGAGGGGATATGGACCAACGGCAGTGAGAAGGGAGAAGTTTGATTTGTTATGTTCAACTCAACATTGAGTTCTGAAGGACCTGTTCCGTTTCTATACTGCTCTGTGTTCTATGTTCTAAATCCACAGATACAGAGATTGGTTAAATTTAACAATCACAGAACACCAGGTTATAGTCCAACAGGTTTATTTGGAAGCACTAGCTTTGGAGCGCTGCTCCTTCATCCGAAAGCTAGTGCTTCCAACTAAACCTGTTGGACTCTAACCTGATGTTGTGTGATTTTTAACTTTGTATACTCCAGTCCAACACTAGCACCTCCAAATCAGATTGATTAAGTAAATGTACGCGATTCTGACCTTCATCAGTGTGCACAGTCTTTAAGAGCAAGGAAGCCGTGTTACAAAATTATAGAACATTGGTTAGGTATTTTATAAATATATAAGGACCAATTGGTTAGCTGCAGGAAGGATAGGTCCTGTCAAGGACAAGGGGATTTCTGCATGAAACTGGTGGAAGTGGGTGAATAGAAAGTGAGGGAAATGGTGAGTGGTGAGTTTAGAGTGGGGTATGTTCATACTCTAGGGCATGTCAACAAAGAAAGAAAAGGAGAAGATCTTGGGCATTTTACAAGCATTAAGGTAGACATGTCAACAGGTCCTGATGGGACCTATCCCAGAAATATGAGAGAGGGGAGGGAAGAAATTGCTGGGGCCTTGTACGATACCTTTGTATCCTGTCTAGTCACATACAAAATCCCAGAGAACAAGAGAACACCCAATGTTGTTCCTTTGTTAAACAAGGGCAAGAGGGATAAAGCAGAATGTGTAGGCTGATAAATCTCACGTTCATGGGGGAGAAGTTATTTGAAAAGTATATAATGGACAGGACTTATTCATTTTTGGGCATATATGGACTTATTAGACACTGCCAGCATGGTTTTGTATTGGGGGACGTTGTATCCCACAACTTTGGTTGAGTTTTTTGAGGCAGTCACATCGCTGATTTATAAGGGAAGACCATTAGAGATGGCGTATATATTAGTTCAGTAGGGCCTTTGACAAGAGCCATCATGACAGGCTGACACTGACGTTTGCGTCACATGTGCTGGTCGGATGACTCTAGAATTGGCTTAGTCAGAGATAACAGAGTTTAGTTGAGGAGTACTGTTTTTCATCTTGGAGATCTGTGAATTGTGGTGTTCTGCAGTAATCAGTGTTTTGGACCCCTGTGTTTGTAACATATATAGTAATGATTTGGAGGAGAAAATAGTTGGTCTGATCCATCGGTTTGCAGACAAAGGCTGTGAGAGTTGCAGTTTATGAGGAGGATTGTCAGAGAGTAGAGCAGGATATAGATATGCTGGAGATTTGGGTAGAGAAATGGCAGATGAAATTTAATGCAGACAATTGTGAAGTGATGCACGACAGAAGAATACAGTCAATAACAACACTTAAAAAAGCATTACGGTACAGTTGAATCTGGGCGTACAAGTCTACAGTTCCCTGACAGTGGCAACAGAAGTGGATAAGGTGGTCAAGAAGACGTGTGGCAGTCATGCCTTCATTGGTTGGGACAGAGAGTATAAAAATGGTCAAATCATGGTGCAGCTGTAGGAATATTGTGAGGTCATGTTTGGAATATTGTGGACATGTCTGTTCACCAAACTACCAGAAGGATGTGGAGACTTTGGAGAAGATACGGAAATTGTTTGCCACGATGTTGTCTGGTTTGAAAAGTCTTAATTACAAAGAGTTTCAGGGTGGAATGAACAAATGATTTGCACAACATTGAGGAGTTCATTTCCAGCATTAAAAAGGTTATTAAAATTACATTGGGGAAACAAAAAATCTCTGAAAATCCAGAGAGAACTTTAGCGATCAAAGGAAAACAGGCATTTCTATGCATTGGTTTCATTCTGCCTTGATCAATTAGAAACCAATTCAATATCATTAATTAACTACATGAATTAAGCTAGTCATACAACTGCATGGCTAGAGATGAATAGGCTTGTGGTCAATCCTTAGCCTTCCATGGTCTTGTGATAATTATCTAATCTCCCTTCTTGGGGCTTTTCACAATGGACACGATTCAAGTACATTGTTTCTCAGACAAGTCAGTTGTGCTGTGTTAACTGTCAATAAACTAGATACTTGCCTATCACTTAAAGAATCATTAAATTCTGCTTTACAGTTTACTGATCTAATTACAGTATATGCAAAAAAATATTGAATTTTATTAATTGCTATAATATCAGGTCCAACAATGTTAAATGGATTTGGCTAATGTTAGAATTATTTAGCTACAAAGGTGTGAGCAGTTCTTTTTCACCATTAGCAGTTGTGTTCGGGGATTCTGTAGTCCGAGGTACAGACAGACGTTTCTGTGGCCAGCAGAGAAAAAGCAGAATGGTGCGTTGTTTCCCTTGTTTTTAAAAGAACGAGAATGGATAAGAGGAAACCTGATGGAGGTTTACAGAATTCTTAGAATCTTAGATAGCACGGATAGTCGATTTTTTTTTATTCCCAGAAAAGAAGAAAACACAGGTTTTACTAGGAAAGGGGAAAGTTTAATGGATGTACAAGAGGCAAGATATGCACACAGTGAGTAGTTTGTACCTAGAAAGTGCTCGAGGAGGTAGCAGAGGCAAACACAACAGAACATTTAAGAGACATCCTGCAAGATACCTAAATGAGATGATTAGAACATCGAATATTACAGTGCAGTGCAGGCCCTTCGGCCCTTGATGTTGCGCCGACCTGCAAAATTAATCTGATGCCCATCTAACTGACTTTGTTCCATTACTATCCATATGTATGTTCAATGCCCATTTAAATGCCATTAATGTCGGTGACTGTTGCAAGCAGGCCGTTCCATGCTTCTACTACTCTCTGGGTAAAGAAACTAGCCCTAATATCAGTCCTCACTTACACCTCAATTTAAAGCTATGTTCCCTTATGTTAGCCTTCACCATCTGAGGAAAAAGGCTCTCACTATCCATCCTATTTAACCCTCTGATTATCTTATATGTCTCAATTAAGTCACTTCTCAACCCCAATGAAAATGGCCTCAGTTCCCTCAGCCTTTCATCATAAGACCATACCAGGCAACATCCTAGTAAATCTCCTCTGAACCCTTTCCGAAACTTCTACATCCTTCCTATAATCCGGTGAGAGAACTGTACTCAATATACCAGGTGCGGCCGCACCAGTGGCTTGTACAGCTGAAGCATGACCTTGTTGCTCCAAAACTCAATCCCCCTACCAATAAACTTTACCATTAGCCCAGTACCCTGCATTCCTGTTGCTTCTTCCAAAGTGAACTACCTCACACTTTTGTGCATTAAACTCTATTTGCAACTTCTCAGTCCAGCTCTGCATCTTACCTATAATCTATAACATCCGTTGGCACTATCCACAACTCTGCTTACCTTAGCGTCATCTGCAAAGTTACTAATCCATCCTTCTATGCCCAACTCCAGATCATTTATAAAAATGATAAACAGCAGTGGCCCCAAACCAGATCCTTGCAGCATGCCACTGATAAGTAAGCTCCATGATGAATATTTCCCATCAACCACCACCCTCTGCCTTTTTTCAGCTCACCGGTTTCTGATCCAAACCACTAAATCACCTTCAATCCCAAAACTCCTTATTTTGTGCAATAGTCTACCATGTGGAAGCTTATCAAATGCCTTACTGAAGCGATTCATATGAATAGATTCATATGCACCATGGAAAGGCAAAAAGATTTTCGATAGAAAGATGTCATGTGCAGGTGCAGGCTTAATGGGTCAAAAGGCCTATTGTTGTGCTGTATTGTTCCTTGTTTTTTGTTTTTATTTTTAGCAAAACCTTCATCTGTTTTATCTGTTTCATGTTCTGTATTTTAATTATTTATGGTACTAAATTAGTTTTTACCTTGGTCATATTTAATGCCATTGCAAATTGCATCAGAAGTTTTAGTTGTTGAAGTTTGCACTGCTGTGATGAAACTGAAGCTTTCAAATAATCTTATTGGAAATACATGGTGAAGTGTTGCAGCCACACGGTCTACTGCAACGTCTGTGCTGTAGTAGCCTCATTGAAAATTGCAAAATGGTATTAAGGAGTACAATGGATTTAAATGGATCACAAAAACAATGGTTTCTACAGTTTATACTCAATGCTCGAAAAATATCTTCCTCTTTACTGGGAGAGCAGTGCCTGCATTTTTAAAAGTGGAATGTTGCCAGTGTCTTTTCGTCTGTTGTTATTATCATGAAATGAATTGTATTTGGTGTTGTAACCTAATTGTATGAAATGAGAAGGAGCAGGAAGAAGATGCAAGTCCCTGTGGAAATATTAAAGCTTATAAATTCAAGGTCTCACATTAAGCACATAAAGTGAAATTCCTTGCAGCATCCAGGGAGATAGCATTAGAAATATAGACATGCGTGAAATCATTTTCAGTATCAGAAAAATATACTTCACAATCATTGCTGTTATTGGTGTTCCCGGTAAGTATCTGTAATTACTGAAGATGACCTATTTTCGGAAAGAGTTAAACTCTGTGATTTATCTGTGACTGATTGTTTTATGTACTCATTAATCACCACTGTTTAACAAACTTCCAAATAGTGTATTCAATATCATAAGTGAATGTGACAAATTATAGCTGCAGTTTTACTTTATTGCCACTGGCCTTAAATCGCCCATTCTAACTCAGTTTAACAAAATCAGTCTGTAATACTTTCAGTGGGACCATGTGGACAGCAGTGCCAACAGCGATAGTTCATTAAATGGCTGGCCCCGTCGAAAGTGATTTTGTGCAATGAATTGGAGGTGTCGGTGTTGGTCTGGGGTGGACAAAGTTAAAAAAAAATCACACAGCACCAGGTTACAGTCCAACAGGTTTAACTCGAAGCACTAGCTTTCGGAACACCGCACTTCATCAGAGGGTTGTGGAGGTTAACATCATGCTCACAGAATGTATAGCCAAAGGAGTTCAGTGTCAGGGAGATGTGATACAGTAAACAATGTTAGATTAAACCTTTCATGTTTTATAATGGGAGATGCTGGTTTGTGTTCTTTAATATGTAAATCCCAGCACTTCCTTTAAATTACGTTGTCAAGACAGCTCAGGTTTTTAAACAATTGATGTGAAGTCTGTCTGTGTCCCAGTGCTCTGTCAGACTGACAAACCCTCTGTATGGTTTTACAGAGTTTTACAGTTTTTGATAAAAAAATCAATGCTGCAAAACCAATTCACGTCATAAGCTTATATGTGTGTGCATGAAGGAGCGATATATTGAGTGTGCATGTGAGTGTTTGGGGGTGAGTGCACGTGATAGAGTGTGTGTAAATATGTCATGATTTGGAAATGCCGGTGTTGGACTGGGGTCTACAAAGTTAAAAATCACAACCCCAGGTTATCGTCCAACAGGTTTAATTGGAAGCACACTAGCTTTCGGAGCACTGCTCTTTCATCAGGTGATTGTGATGTCCTATAAAATCCTTTCTGATGAAGGGCTTATGCCTGAACCATCGATTCTCAGCTTCCCGGATGCTACCTGACTCGCTGTGCTTTTCCAGCACCACACTCTTGAATATTAACTTTAACAAACTTCCTTATTTATTCCTTATTTTTTCAATATCATTCCTCAAGGGGAGGACTCTATTGATTTTTTTCAGTTTGTTGACCCCGGCCTATCTGAGTTTCAAATTATTTTTAATCCATAACTGAACACATCCAACAAATTAAGACTTGACAACGTATAATTACTAAGATTCTTCCACAAACAAATGCTTTATGTCGCATTGAGTTTTGATTAATTTATCATTTGAATATTTATTATACACAATATGATCAACATTAAAGTGTTATTCTATTGGAATGCACACTTTAATTTCTCTTCCCGAATAATGGCACTTTCAATTTGGAATTATCTGAAAAATTTGAGTTCTTACTTCTGCTTTCTGATTACTTGTTCTATATGAAGAATGGTGCTGAATCTGATGGGGAATAATTTCCCACTTACGGACAGTCTGAATAAATCCCTTTCACTTGTCCTGTCTGCTTTCTGCAGAGTAAATGAAAATGCAATGCGTTTTTCAGCTTATCCCCTACATAAATTGCCATTGTGATTTGGCATAGAACACCCTGTGCTTTTAATTAATTGTTCAAAGGAAATCAAAGAATCCTGCAACTCTTGCAGTTTTGTAAGAAAATCTTATTTTAAAACCTCTTTTATACCTCTGTTGTTATACGCATAGGGTTGAGTTTCGGTACAATTGCTCTATGTTATATTAAAATGCATAGTTAACAGTGTACATCAGTTTATGTATCCTGGTGGTGGGAGTGGGAGATGGGATGTTGGTTGGGGAATTGCTGCTAACTTACTTTGGAATGACAGGCAGCATGTGATTGTATAATGTGGCATAACAGTAATGCTCGATGTGAGTCTGAGGTAGACCAGGCTGGATAATCCCATAATATGCACGAATGAGGTAGAGGGGTTAGTTGCTGCATTGGCAGTGCAGGTGGTTGATATATCCCATTTGGTGACAGGAGGTTTAATTGATAATGGTGAGCAATATATCTTTACAGGGTTTAAGGCATTTTGTACTTTTGTCTGTGATACAAAGGAAGATAGAAAATGGAGAACAGGTTTTCCATTGGGACATTTGAGTCAGCTCCACCACTCAATATTAGCATAGTTTATCATTCAGATCAATAGCCTGTTTACCGTTTGCACAGATGAGATTGCATCTTTTTTAGTCTCATTTGCTGTATCCAACTACTTCTTGAAATCACACAATATGTGAACGGCAAATTGCACAGCTTCACTACTCTGTGGGGAGCAGCCTAATTATGGTGTGCATAGAGGACATGGCATTATCAGAGTGTCTCTGACAGGAAGAGTAATTGTTCACAAAGGGATGTGGGGTGATTGAATGAGGAGGTTTACATTGTGTACGGGGGATCAGAGAATCTCATCAAAGATAATAAGGAGATGACAGTGTTGGACTGAGGTAACAAAGTTTTAAAAAGTCACACAACACTGGGTTATAGTTATTTGGAAGTACTTCTAAATAAACCTGTTGGAGAATTACCTGGTGCTGCATAATTTTTAATTCTGATCAAAGATTGCATGCTTCTAGAGTTTCTGACTCAAAGTTCGGCAGGTAAATCTGCAGTTTACTCTAAAATCTGTATTTGAGGAACATTTGGAGCATCAAAGGATCCTCAGTTGTCTGTAATTGTAAAGTTTTGCATCAATGCACTTTCAAGGCACACTAGTGTCCAATGTGCCTTGGCTCTGAGCATTTTGCCTTCACACTCAGGCAAATTAACTGCCCCTGAATTGGGTTGTAAGTTAACTATAGTGATACCTAAATTCATGAACCAAATGATGTGATGATCGGAATAAATCAGAATCAGTGATGATGTAATAAATATTGCTTTCTTCTCATTCTACCTTTGTTATACTACAAGTATTATAATTGGTCACAATGAAAAATAATATAGAATCATCTGCCCGAACTGAAGATTTGACTTTCTCACATGTTTAGCTTTCTCACAAGATTAATATTTAGCAGCATCTACATGGTGAAGGGCTACACATGTTTGGTTAAGATCAAATCTCAAATTCCTGAAATGAATGTGATACAAATTAACATAGCTCAATTGATTTGCAACACAGTTAAATCCATTTTCTTTTTCTGTCTAGCACGCAGGTATGTATGACTGTCTTTGAACACAAAATAATGAACAGTGCAGCACAGTGACAAGACCTTCGGCCTAGGATATCTGTGTGGAATAAGATGTTAATCTGAACTAATCTCATTTGAGTGCTCAAAATCCATAACACTTAATTACTTGTCTGTTCATCTTTTTAAATGACTCATAAAGTTTGCTGTTTTAGCAGCTTCTACCACTTTACCATTAGCATGTTCCAGGCACCTACTACCCTCTGTGCAAAAAGATTTCCCTGTGCATCTTCTTTAAATTTTCCTCTCTCACCTTAAACCTCTGTCCTTAGTATTTGAAGTTTCCACCCTGCGAAATAAAACTCTGCTATCCACCCTACCCATGCCTCTCATACTTTTTAAGCCTCCATTCAGCCTCCATGTTCTCACACAAAAAAAGTTTTTTCCAACCGCTCCTTACACCTAATACACTGCAAAAAGACAACATCCTGGTAAACTACATTTCCAAACTCTGCAAATTCTCCATTTCTTCGTTCAGTCCAGTGACCACAACTGTATACAATAACCTAAACATAGCTGAACTGAAGTTTTGTACAACTGCAACATGAGTCATTAACGTTTATACTCAATATCCAGACTCTTGAAATCAAGCATGCTTTACACATTCTTTACCACCTTATTCACTTGTGTTGTCAGTTTCAAGATGGTCTGGACTTGCACCTCAACATCCATCTGACTGTCAATACTCCTAATGATGCTTCCATTTACTTTATTGTTGCCTCTTGAGTTTCCCCTCACAAAATGCATCACTTCACATTTGCCCAAATTAAATTCCAAGTGTCAGTTTCCCACTCAACCCTTTCAATTTATCTATACCCTGGTGTGTCCTTTGACAATCTTCCTCACTGTCCACAACTCCAGTAAATTTTGTATTGTTTGCAAACATACTAATCAGATCTCTTGTACTTTCTTCCAAAAATCATTTTACAAATAGCACAGCTTCCAGTACTGCTCTATGTTGGATACCATTGATCACAGTCCTCCAGTCAAAATAACACAGATCCAAAATGATCCCCAGCATCTATTATTAAATGAGGTTTGATTCCAAATTGCCAAGTCACGGTGAATCCCATGTTACTTTATATTCTTGACCAGCTTACCATGAATGACTATGTCAAATGCTTTAGGAAAATCCATAAAGACAACATCCACTGCCCTTGCCTCATCAATTATCTATGTCACTGGCTCAAAGACCCAATCAAATATGTGAGACAAGGCATCCATTGGAAAAAAAATGCAGATTCTCTCCAATAAGTCAATTTATCTCCATATGTGAGCACATTTTGTCCCTAAGAATCTTCTCCTATAATTTCCCTGGTATTGATGTAGGACTCACCATCCTATAATTTACTGGAATATTCTGGATGCTCTTGTTAAACAAATAAAAATATTGGCTGTTTTCCAGTCTTCTGTGACCTCACAGAATAAGGCACAAATGTCTCTGCTAAGTCCACAGCAGTCTCATCCATTGGTATTCTTGGACAAATTCCTTCAGCCGCTCGGGTCTTACCTACCTTAATGTTTTCAAGACACTCAACAGCTCCTCCTTCTTGAGACCAACACCGTCTTCCATAATCTTACTATCATTCATGTCCTTCTTATTGATGAAGACCAATGTAAAATATTCATTCAGGACCTCATACACGTCCTCTGGCTCCAAGGAAAATATTCAGTCCTCTGCCCTTGAAGAAATTCAGTTTTTCTTTTGTAGATTCTTGCTCCTGATACATATACAATTCCTTGGGATTCTACTTAACCTTGCTTGTTCAATACATTTGATACTACCATTTTCGCCCTCCTTTATGCTTATGCTGTTTTCCACTATCTTTAAATTCGGCTTGATACCATTTTAACCTGATTACAGTTTTCTTAACTTATATAAACTACTTATTAATTTTTGACTATACTATCAAGATCATGTTTGTTGCAATGTTCCCAATTATTACCATTCTTATCTTTGATCCTCTCAGGAATATTTTGGTCCTGAATTATGGTCAAATGTCCTTTAAGATACTCCCACATTCTGGGTGTGGATTTACCTTCAAATAACTACTCACAAACTAATTTTTCTAGTTCCTGTCTAATAATGTTGGAATTACTCTGCCATTAATTTAACAATTTCACATGATGGCCAGTCTTATCCATTAGCATTAGTACCATAACATTTATGGAATTATGATCACTGTTCCCAAAATGCACCACACTAAAACTTTGGTCACATGTGCAGGCTCATTCCTCAATACACATTCTTGTATGATAGAGATGTCATATAATTATGATATATCATTCCATAAAAATATGTTTACAATTAAATTGAATGACTCATAACATAAAAGAAAAATTGGTAAATGTCCACATATCCATTACTGCTCATGGGCTGTTTGCAAATATGTATAGTTCACTTTTTATTGTTACAAAGTAATAACCTGTATGCCAATTGCAGCAATCTGCTTGCCAAAAACATGCACATCATTGAGGGAATCAGATACAGTCACAGAAATCTGTCACGAATTTCCAACTTGCTTACTCTTTTATTTCTTCCAGTTAATCTAGTGGCAATTGCTATTCTGTCTCAGGGAAAATGTGGCCTCTCAAAATGCACTTCTAATTACCCGGTGTCCATGGCGGTAGCGGATTTACTCGTCATCATTGCTGATGTGATACTCTATCGGATCAGTTATTACTTTTTCCCTGGATCATTTCTGGACATCACTCCTGTATGCAGTTGTATTTTTGTGGGTAGTCGTGCGGCACCTGACTGTTCTGTTTGGTTCACGGTTACTTTCACCTTTGATCGGTTTGTCACAATTTGTTGTCGGAAGATGAAAGTTAAATATTGCACAGAGCGAATTGCCATTGCAGTTCTGGCATCAAGTGGCATTCTTCTCTGTTTCAAGAACATCCCCTTTTACTTCATATTTGAACCAGGAGAGATAATCAACAATACACCTTGGTTTTGCTATGGAAATCCAAGCTATTTAACTGATCCACGTTGGGTGGGCTTCGACTGTTTTGATACCATTTTAACACCACTGCTTCCATTCACTATAATTTTGTTGCTCAATATCACAACAGTTCAACACATTTTAGTGGTCAGTCGAGCTCGCAAAGGACTGAAGGCTCAAAGCAGCAGCAAGAATATCCATGATCCAGAGTTAGAGAACAGACGCAAGTCTATAATTTTACTCTTCTCCATATCAGGCAGTTTTGTAATTCTGTGGTTACCAATTGTTTTAGAGTTCCTATACAATACTGTTACAGAGATAGATCCTGGTGATTATAATGATTCTGAATATATCTTTCGACAAGTTGGATCCATGCTGCGGAGTTTAAGTTGTTGCACAAACACCTTTATTTATATGGTGACTCAGTCCAAGTTCCGAGACCAGTTTAACAATGCCTTAAAATAGCCAGTTACATTATTTATGCAATTTATCAATTTTAGATCACACTGAGAGAAAAATGAAATCAGGGGCTTATATGTTTCCAATTTAGTGGTGCAATCACTGAATCAACTGACTGCCAACAACTGAATCACAGAAGAAATTGCTCATGGACACGCTCATTAAAAAGTGATTAGAGGCACCTCTGTCTGTCAAGAATGATGTCAACTTGCTCGATAAAATGTTAAATCTTCAGTTGTTTGAAGTCAATACTGTCAAACTCATCTGGTTACACAGAAATGGAGAATATATTAAAACTGGGTTTTGATTTCACTAACCCTCTTTCAGTATAACTGATGTATCCCTTTGTTTTGTAACATTATTATTCAGCTTTGAACAGGATGATCTTCAAATATATGCCCACCAGACACAATGGTTAAGAAACTGGGTAAGTATGTTGGCTCAGAAAACATGGAGTTGTTATGAAGATACGTACTGTAACTTTAAGAGAGTTAAAAGCTAGCAGTGACAGCACCAAGTGTTCTTAATAAGACGCAATGTAACATGTCATCCACCTACTGGGGTAGCTAGTGTAGCTGGTTGCCTGAAGACTAAAGCAGATTTGAATTAGGCCAATCAGTTTAAATTAATACCAGAAAAATTACCAAACGGCAATCTGATGCTTTGGGGGTATAAGACCAGGGAAAATTGAACAGTTGTGAAGAGAACTGCGCTGCCACAAGCATGGAAAAAAACTACGTAAAATAGCTCTCTTAAAGGTACCTTTATCGATTAGTAATCTGTGAAGAAGAAAAAAAGACTGGAATATAGAGAAGCTGCCTGGTTTTGAGATGTGAAGGTTTGGTTTGTAAATCTTAATCGGGTGTTTTATTGGACTTGTATTGGAGAGGGAAGAGTAAAAGATAGGTTAGAGAAAGGAGATGTAAATAGTTGTTAGTTAATTATTCTCTGTTATACTTTAAGAAATAAAGTTATTATTTTACTTTAACTAGTTCTTGGCCTCTAATTTTCACAGATTACTGCATGGGATAAATCTTGTCTGTGTTACTGGTTTAAATAGACAGGAGGGTATGCCCTGTGCTTTTAGATTAGATTAGATTAGATTACTTACAGTGTGGAAACAGGCCCTTCGGCCCAACAAGTCCACACCGCCCTGCCGAAGCGTAACCCACCCATACCCCTACATCTACATCTACCCCTTACCTAACACTACGGGCAATTTAGCATGGCCAGTTCACCTGAACTGAACATTTTTGGATGGTGGGAGGAAACCGGAGCACCCGGAGGAAACCCACGAAAACACAGGGAGAACGTGCAAACTCCACACAGTCAGTCACCTGAGGCGGGAAATGAACCCGGGTCTCTGGCGCTGTGAGGCAGCAGTGCTAACCACTGTGCCACCGTGCTGCCCTTTTTAAATACTTAAATCTACTGTGCATTTTCATACCCCAAACCCATTTAACTCTGCCCAAATCTCAGACTGTATCTGTCTAAACTTTAGAAACCTTCTGCTGTAACAGAATATAAGGTCCCTGTGGCAGAAAAAGGGAAACAGCACAACAATCATTGATACGCTCAGCCCATTGCCCCATTTTATTCTTCTGAGTTGGATGAAGGTGACACAAAATGGCCACCCACATTTTTTAGCTGATATAAGACGGCCATACAAAGGGGCAGCTGAATATAGCAGACTTTTGCAGTCAGACTTGTGACCTTCATAGAGAACCATTGTATAAGACAATGACTGTTCTGGTGGAATCAGGATCTCAAGTCAGAAAAGGCAGAATATTGTATATATTGACACATCACTTATATATATTGTACAATACTGGTAGCTCCATTTTGAGTGCATTGGATATCAGGGAATTTATTTAGATTTCTATATACAGCAGCTCGAAGCACATAAACACTTTTGATCAGGAGCAACCTTGTAAAAAGCAAGATTAGAAACAGATGGGGAGTATTGACAGTCTCAAAATTATTCTTTCGTAAAACAGAGAAGGAAAAGATCTGATAGTACTTCAAATGTTTTTGGCAATTGTAACTTAGAAATGCAAACAACAAATCAACATATAGGGATGTAATTGAATTTCTTTAAGTAAATAGCTATAAGCAGCAAAGAAAATTTCTGCTCTGTCATGCGGGAAGAAAGCAGCGAAATGGCATAACCAAATTACCTCATGAAAGGAATGGATAGCACGGTGGGGTGGTGGTAGGGGTGTGGGGCGGAGGTATGGTATGGTCAAAAGGCAGTCGTAAAACAGTCATTATGACCTCAAAGAAATAAGCAATTGCACCTTCACAACTGAATGAACAGCTTAAGTGCAAGATGTAAAAAAATTGAAGCAGATCCTTGCACTCAAAGCTCAAGAGGATAATGACAGAGAACATTTGCAAGATACAGATGAGAATAAGATCATGTCATGTTGAACCTTAAAAATCCAAATAAATTCCTTTAAATAACTTGATCCAGCTGTGAAAGTGAATAAATTTCACTCTCATCAATGATGTATTTCATAAAGAGAACTAGAATGAAAGTATTTTGACCAGAAACAGTCAGGTTTATTCAATGATAAAACTTTCGTTTAAAACCCACTTACAACATGTAAACTGAACAAGTTGCAAATGCAGCTGCAAGCTGTGTTGTTTGAACTTCCAAGATCGAGTGAGAAAGAAGTTGCTCCCCAATGTGTCAGCTTTGTAAAACAACTATGGCAGTAAGTTTAATGATTTAACTTTATATACAACTAAGTTCATATTGGAACTGACACCACGTGTTATGTATTAACTGGTAGTAATTAGCACCCTATTTTGTTTCCTACATTAGGGATATTGGGGATTATAAATCATATGACAGAATATGAAAAATTATTGGTGTTAACTAGTTTCCACTTTATTGGCAATTAACGTGATATAGCTGACAAGTGTCTGGGAGGGAGCAAACCTGTCAATATATGAATGAATATGATGCATTTTAAGATCCTAAGCACGGCTGATCAATGTGTTTGGTTAACCCCATGATTTCATGGGAGGACCTAGGGCTGTCCAAATAGTTGTCCATCATTGACCATATGTTGATAGAATTTGAGGTGAATATTTGGGGAATGTGTAACAAGAGAGTCAAAGAGTCCTACAGCATGGAGACAGTCCCTTTGATCCAAACTGGTCCTTGCCAACCAAAATGTCCATGCACTCTAAACCCATTTCCCTGCACTTGGCCCATATCTTTTTAACCTTTCCTCTTCATATTATTGTTCAAATGTCTTTGAATGTTATTAATATACCCACCTCAACCACTTCCACTGGCAGCTCATTCAATATACATACCACCCTCTATGTAAAAAAGCTGCCCCTTGGATTCTTTTTTACTCTTTCCACTGTCACCTTAAACTGACCCCGTCCAGTCCTTGATTCCCCAACCCTTGGAAAAAGACTGAGTGCATTCAGCCTCTCCATGCCTCTAATGATCTTATACACTTCTATAAGATTCTCCCTCAATTTCCTACTCTCTTAAGAAAAAAAATCCAGCTTGTCCAACCTCTCCCTATAATTGAGACCATTGAGTCCTGGCAACATCCTTGTAAGTTTCTTCTGCACTCTTTCCAGTTTAATAACCTGCTTCCTGGAGCAAGGTGACCAAAACTGAACACAATACTCCAAGAGCGGCCTCACCAACGTCCTGCCCAACTGCAACATAACTTCCCAAATTCTATACTCAATGCCCTGACTGACGAAGGCCAGTGTGCCAAAAACCTCCTTCACTTCCATGTCTACCTGGGACTCCACTTTCAGAGAACCGTGCACCTGAAGTCCAAGGTCCCTTTGTTCCATTACACTACTTAAGGCACTCCCATTCATCATGAAAATCCTGCCTTGATTTGACTTTTTAAAATACAAGACCTCACACTTATCTATATTAAACTTCATTTGCCCTTTCTTGGCTTACTTTCCCAGCTGATCAAGATCTTGCTGCAATTTCTGATAGCCATCCTCAGTGTCCATGATACTGCCTATTTTAGTGTCATCTGCAAACTTACTAATCATGCTTTGTACATTCTCATCCAAATCATTGATATAGATAACAAACAGCAGTGGGCCCAACACCGACTCCTGAGGCCATTAGTTCAGTCTGACAAGCATCCTTAAGACCATAAGACCATAAGCCATAGGAACAGAAATGAGACCTTTCAGCCCATCGAGTCTGCTCTGCCATTCAATCAGGGCTGATAGGTTTTTCAACCCCATTTTCCAGGTCTCTCTCAGTGACCTTTGATCCCCTTGGCAATCAAGAGCTTACCTATCTCTGTGTAAATATGCTCAATGATCTGACCTCCACAGCCATCTGTGGCAATGAATTCCACAGATTTACCATTCTTTGGCTGAAGAAGTTTCTCCTTATCTCCATTCTAAAAGGTCTTCTCTTTACTTGAAGGCTGTACCTTCAGCTTTTCTTCCTTCCTGCCAAAGGAAACACCTTTTTCACATCCACTCTGTCCAGGTCTTTCAGTATTATGAAAGTTTCAATCAGATCCCTCTCATCCTTCTAAACTCCATTGAATATAGTCCCAGGGTCCTCAAACATTCCTAAGCCCTTCGTTCCTGGGATCATTCTTGTGAACCTCCTCTGGACCTGCTCCAAGGCCAGTTCATTTTTCCTGAGGTATAGGGTGCAATATTGCTTGCAATACTCTAAATGTGGTTCGACCAGTGCCTTATTAGATTATGATTTGGAGATGCCGGTGTTGGACTGGGGTGTATAAAGTTAAAAATCACACAACACCAGTTTATAGTCCAACGGGTTTAATTGGAAGCACTAGCTTTCGGAGCGACGCTCCTTCATCAGGTGATAGTGGAGGCCTCGATCGTAACACAGAATTTATAGCAAAAATATAGCAGTGTGATGTAACTGAAATTATACATTGAAAAATTGATTGTCTGTTAAGCCTTTCATCTGTTTGAATACAGTGATCATTTCACTTCTTTCATGTGTAAATCACAAAACCTTTTTTTTAAAGTTGCATTCTCAGATCAGCTGGTAGTTGTCTGTAATGTTCCTGGTTGTTTAGTTGTCGGTACACTTCCTTGCAGTAATCTGTTCTATTCTGAATGACAATGGCTCCTCCTTTATCTGCTGGTTTGATGACAATGTTGTGATTGGTTCTGAGAGCCTGGATGGCATTGCGTTGTGAATGGGTGATGTTTTGCTCTACCTTGTGGGTACGGCTGATGAATCTGAAATTTATATAATTCCTGACGGTTTGAACATACATGTCAAGCCCAGGGCAGCGGCCCTCCGGTGGGGTCCATGAACAGGGTACGATGCTCAACTCATCGACCGCCAGTTACGACGTGCCACAGCAAGGAACCGTAATGACCTCCACAGGAGACAGAGACGTACTGCAACTGACAGGGTACCCTTCGTTGTTCAGTATTTCCCAGGAGCTGAAAAATTATGCCATGACCTTCGTGACCTGCAACACATTATCAATGAGGATGAGCACCTCACCAAGACCTTCCCCACATCTCCACTACTTGCCTTTAAACAACCGCCAAACCTCAAACAGATCATTGTTCGTAGCAAACTGCCCAGCTCTCAGGACAACTCCATACAACTCTGTCACGGTGGACGTTGCAAGACATGTCAGATTGTGGACATAGATACCACTATTACTTGTGGGAACACCTCCCACCTTGTACATGGCAGGTACTCATGGGACACAGCCAACGTTGTCTATCTTATACGTTGCAGGCAAGGATGCCTGGAGGCATGGTACATTGGGGAAACCGAGCAAAGGCTACGACAATGGATGAATGGGCACCACACAACAATCAACAGACAGGAGGGTTCCCTCCCAGTTGGGGAACACTTCAGAGGTCCAGGACATTCAGCCTTCGGGTCCAGGGCCTTCAGGTGACCATCCTCCAAGGTGGACTTCGGGACAGGCAGCAGAGAAAAGTGGCCGTGCAGAGGCTGATAGCTAGGTTCGGTACCCATAGGAAGGGCATCAACCGGGACATTGAGTTCATTTCACATTACAGGTGATCACCATTGCACTACACACACACACACACATACACAGATATTCCTACACACACACACTCTCACATACACACGGACACAGGTACACACAGACGCGCACACAGACACCCACACACACCCTTATAGACACACACACTCCCACGCGCACACATGCACCCCCTCACAGATTTAAGACACTCTGCACTCACTACACACACACATAAACACACAAACACTTTCCCACACTCACAACCCCAACCCCAGACAGACAGACACACACACACACAGACATAAAGACCCACATGCACACATATATTTCGTGGGGTGAATTTGTACTTGCAGAGTTACATTGTACTTTGCTCAAAAACTGCATGCATTCATGTAGAACTCAGCTCAAAAGCTGCATAAATTTATGTAAAACTCTGTTATCTCTCTTTTTAGATTAGAATCAATCTAAACATCATGGCATAGACAGAGAACACAGGGGGCCAAAATCTTCAACATATTGTCTAGCTGTCACCAATTGTTACAGTTAACCTGAGAATGCAACTTTAAAAAAAAGGTTTTGTGATTTACACAGGAAAGAAGTGAAACTATCACTGTATTCGAACAGATGAAAGGCTTAACAGACAATCAATTTTTTAATGTATAATTTCAGTTTCATCACACTGTAAATATTTGCTATAAATTCTGTGTACGATCGAGGCCTCCACTATCACCTGATGAAGGAGCGTCGCTCCGAAAGCTAATGTGCTTCCAATTAAACCCGTTGGACTATAACCTGGTGTTGTGTAACTTTTAACTTTGTACACCCCAGTCCAACACCAGCTTCTCCAAATCATGACTACTGATGTGACCGTGTTCATCTGAATGGTGCAGGGACTAGAGTCATAGCAAATCGCATCACTAGGGCTGTAGACAAGGGTTTAAACTAAATAGGGAGAGGGAGGGATCAGTTAGTGGGGAAATTAGTAAACCCAAATTAAACGAGTTGGAAATTAGCAATGTGGTGGGTGGTTACCAGACAATAAAGGTGAGGGACAAAACAGTTGAATATCTTTATATATCAAGGAATTTTAAAACAATGCAGGGAAATTTACCAGTGGAACACCTTTAAAAGCATTGTATCCCAATGCACAAGGCACTTGAAGTAAAGGGCACGATCTAACTGTGCAGCCAGATGTAAACAGGATTACGGAGACATGGCTGCAGGGTGACCAGACATGGGAACTGAATGTCCCAAAGTATTCAGCGTATATAAAGAACAGGGACAAAGGTAAAGGTGGTGCCTTGGCATTACTCGTTAAAGTGGCAGTTAGCACAATAGTGACAAGGGATATTAACTCTGGCAACACGGAGTCTGTATGGGCAGAGCTGAGGAATACCAAGGTGCAACAAGCATTAGTGAGTGTCATATATAGACTCCCAAACTGCAGTGGCAATATTGAGAATGACATTCAACAGGAATTTAGAGATGCATGAGATAAGAGGAGATCAGTAATTGTGGGTGATTTTAATTTGTAAATAGATTGGGCAAATCAAATTAACCACAATGCCATAGCAGAGGAATTCCTGGAATGTATACAAGATGGCTTTCTTGACCAGAATGCAGAGCAACCAGCTAGAGAGCAGACCACCTCAGACTGGGTACTGTGTAATGAGAAAGGAATTATTGCCAAACTAGCTGTGAAGACCCCTTGCTGATGAGTGATCATAACATGATAGAACATTTTTATCAAGACAGAGAGTGAGATTGTTGTTTCAAACCCGAGGGTGCTGAATCTTAATAAAATAAACAATGAAGGTGTGAGGTATGAGTTGATCTTAACAGCTTGGGGAGAGTTACTTAAAGATATTAGAGTGAATGGGCAATGGCAAACGTTCAAAAATTGCATCAGGGTAACAGCTAGGAGAAAGTGAGGACTGCAGATGCTGGAGATCAGAGCTGAAAAATGTGTTGCTGGAAAAGTGCAGCAGGTCAGGCAGCATCCAAGGAGCAGGAGAATCGACGTTTCCGGCATAAGGAACGTTTCAGGAATGCCTGAAGAAGGGCTTATGCCTGAAACATCGAGTCGCCTGCTCCTTGGATGCTGTCTGACCTGCTGCGCTTTTCCAGCAACACATTTTTCAGATCAGGGTAACAGCAACAACGGTTTATTCCTGTCTGGTGCAAAAGCAAAATTGGTGAGAGGACCGATCCATAGCTTGCAAAGGAAATCAGAGATAATATCCAATGCAAGGATGAAGCATACAGATTGGCCAAGAAACATAAAAGGTCTGAGGATTGGGAAGAGTTTAGAATTCATCAAAGAAGGATGGAGGGATTGATTAAAAAGGGGGAAAATACAGCACGAAAGTAACCTTGCAGAGTACATGAAACCTGACACTAAGAGTTTCTATCGGTCTCCTACAGGTTTAAGAGTAGGAATGTATAATAGGAGTCAAAGAAAAAGCTGAGCAACTGAATACGTACTTTGGTTCTGTCTTCACAATAGAAGATACAAATCAGATATCAGAAATGTTGAAGAATGGAAGATTTAGTGAGAGGTCAATAATAGTGGAGAAATGGTGCTGGGAAAATGGAGTGGATTGAAGATGAATAAATCCCCATCACCTGTTAATCTAGATCCCAGAGTACTTCAGGAAGTCACTCGAGAAATAATAAATGCATTGGTGGTTATCTTCCATGATACAGCTTAAAAATAAAGGGGTAGGCCATTTAGGACAGAGATGGGGGGAAACCTCTTCACCCACAGAGTGGTGGGTGTGTGGAATGCTCTGCCCCAGAAGGCAGTGGAGGCCCAGTCTCTGGATCCGTTTAAGAAAATGTTGGATAGAGCTCTCAAGGAAAATGGAATAAAGGGTTATGGAGATAAGGCAGGTACAGGATACTGATTGAGGATGATCAGCCATGATCATAATGAATGGTAGTGCAGACTCGAAGGGTAGAATGGCCTACTCCTGCACCTATTGTCTATTGTCTATGATTGTCTTGACTCTGGAAGTGGTCCCAGAGACTGGAGGATAGTTAACATTAATCGAAAATTCAAAAAGGGAGGTAGAGGGAAACAGAGAATTATAGACTCATAAGCCTAACCTTGGTACAGAGAACATCAAACCACACACCACAGTAAAAGCCCTTTGGCCCTTGATGTTGTGCCGACTTATTATCCACCTCTGAGATCGAATGAGCGTACATACCCTTCATTTTACTATCTTCCATGTGCCTATCCAAGAGTCACTTAAATGTCCTTAATGTATCTGATTCTACTACCATCCCCTGGCAGTGCATTCCCCACACCCCACCACTCTCTGTGTGAAGAACCAAAATCTTTCATCTCCCTTAACCTTCCTCCAATCACCTTAAAATTATACCCCTTTTTTGATAGTTATTTCTGCCCTGTGAGAAACATCTCTGACTATCCACTCCATTGATGCCTCTCATCATCTTGTACATCTCCATCAAGTCACCTCTCATCCTTCTTCACTCCAATGAGAAAAGCCCGAGCTCCCTCAAACTTTCTTCAGAAGACATCTCCTCCAGTTCAGGCAGCATCCTGGTAAATATCCTCTGCATCCTCTCTAAAGCTTCTACATCCTTCATGTAATGAGGCAACCAGAACTGAACACAATATTTCAAGTGTGGTCTAACTAGG